>NC_139714.1:17173651-17435385 GCF_964188405.1 Protomyctophum parallelum
CAAATATGCCAGTCTAACCACCGATCCGACACAGGGGTAAGGGGAATGTGTGTGTGGAATGTTTTGGAGTTGTCCCAAACTGCAAGTGCACATTTGAGTGAGGAGTCTGCTATAAACACAACACGAGATATATATAGCTAGATAGCTATAAACACTATTCCCGGTCAGTGGACTTTGTACATTGTATTATTATAAATATTATTCTCTGGTATCGGTATTCGGTATCGGTATCGGCTAACACAGAAATTGTGGTATCGGGATCGGATCGGAAACGATAAAAGACATCCCTACATCGTCTGCACAGATAGACACTAGGTGGCGCTAAAGCACCTGCCCTCTTGCCCTCTGGACAGCAATGTGCCCTTTTGAAAGTTCGTATTTTTTTTTGTACAGTTTGTTCATCTTTTTTTTGTTTTGTACAGTGTAAGCAGTATGTGGCTAATGGTGACATCGATCAATTCTGGATTAAATGCTTCTAATATATTATTTATGCCACAAAATCTATAAATCTCACACTATTAAGTTGCCCTTTTCTTCACTTGAGCTCCTATATCCCCTCAAAATGTCTGTGCACGCCACTGCTGGCCTTGTGTTAAGTAAAACATCTAAAGATTAGACTGTGTGTTTACTGGAGGCAAGCCATGGAAAAATAAATTATAACTACTGGACCGTGGAGCATATTTATTTATCTTGGAATAAAGATTTCAGGCTCTCATTTTAAGACAGGAGCTCAAAATGAATATTCATGAACTCACACTTTAAAAACAATGCTTTCTGCCCGACAGCCATTATACAGTATATAATTAAGTATGTTCATCTCTTGTGTTACAGACAGCAGAGGTGGTCAAGACCCAGTCCCACCCCGTCTCTGGAGAGATACAGGTACAACTTTGATTGGAAAGCACTGCTACTGCAGCTACACGAATAAACATAACTTGACTATACGTAACAGCTGTGTCTCACTAAAAGTATGTAAATGAATTAAAGATGATTCTGACACACATTAGTTCCCTAGCAACCTAGAGGTGTTTTAGCCGCATCTATGCCTGACAAAGACAGACAGCAGGCAGGCGGGCGAACGGACAGACGGACGGACGGACGCTTTGTGTTACTTGCTATTGTAGAACATAACTCTTACGATTTAAGATAGCATAGTTTGATTTATTTATTAGTAGTTTGCAAATAAAGCACAGGAAAGTACAGTTCAATACAAGGTCTGTAGTAGTTTTTTTGCAGGGTCCCGTTCCGAATTGCAGGCAACCTATAAGTGCTCTTTTCGAGTGGTTTGGAGGGACAGTAAGGGCCGATTCATACTCCTATTTTACCGCTGTTTCGGCGCTGTAGTGCCGCAATGATTTCGGCTCGTCAGAAACTTTCAGTAGAGCTGACTTTAGGACGGTATCCGCCCCCCCGAACCTCAAATGACGTCACATTGTAGGCTCTATAGAGCCGAACCGACTTTTATTCGGCTCTAAAATAGGAGTATGAATCGGCCCTAAGGATTCACACTTTTTTATTGCGAGACTGGATTACGACCCAGGCCCCAAATCTGGGTTGAATGTGATTTGTGGAGCTCACTCTGGTGTTATGATTGTGGAAGTCTTTAACGTTAGTCTGATATATCGAACCTATAGTCAGACAAAACTCCTTATATATTTTTATTTTGTTCTGTTTTGTTCACCTTTGATTCCAACATACTGTCTCTGCTTGTCGCAGCTTCAAATCCACTACGACAAACAGCTGGGCAACCTGATCGTCCATGTGCTCCAGGCCAGGAACCTCGCTCCATGGGACAACAACGGCTACTCCGACCCGTTCGTTAAGGTCTACCTTCTGCCAGGGAGAGGGTGAGTCAACAAGGGCCAAACTAGCTCTGGTCCATAGCCTTAAGGGCCAAACTAGCTCTGGTCCATAGCCTTAAGGACTTCTCTGGTCCATAGCATTAAGGACTTCTCTGGTCCATAGCCTTAACAAGGGCCAAACTAGCTCTGGTCCATAGCATTAACAAGGGCCAAACTAGCTCTGGTCCATAGCCTTAACAAGGGCCAAACTAGCTCTGGTCCATAGCCTTAAGGACCAAACTAGTTCTGGTCCATATCCTTAACAAGGGCCAAACTAGTTCTGGTCCATAGCCTTAACAAGGGCCAAACTAGCTCTGGTCCATAGCCTTAAAAAGGGCCAAACTAGCTCTGGTCCATAGCCTTAAAAAGGGCCAAACTAGCTCTGCTCCAGAGCCTTAACAAGGGCCAAACTAGCTCTGGTCCATAGCCTTAAGGGCCAAACTAGCTCTGGTCCATAGCCTTAAGGGCCAAACTAGCTCTGGTCCATAGCCTTAAGGGCCAAACTAGCTCTGGTCCATAGCCTTAAGGGCCAAACTAGCTCTGGTCCATAGCCTTAAGGGCTTCTACTAGCTCTGGTCCATAGCCTTAAGGGCTTCTACTAGCTCTGGTCCATAGCCTTAAGGACTTCTACTAGCTCTGGTCCATAGCCTTAAGGACTTCTACTAGCTCTGGTCCATAGCCTTAAGGGCCTTAAGGGCCAAACTAGCTCTGGTCCATAGCCTTAAGGGCCTTAAGGGCCTTAAGGGCCAAACTAGCTCTGGTCCATAGCCTTAACCCAGTCGTTCTTAAGTCGTTCTTTGATTTTTCAAAAATAGCAGACCTACAAGCTCGCATTGCGTCACTCGGTGGCACGCTATGAGCTTGTAGATCTGCTATTTTTCAATAGCTAAAGCATAACATAATGCTAACACCAAAAGGGGTTCCCGCCCAGAATGGGTTAAGGCTATGTTACTCTGGACTTCCTGCGCTCGGATGAAATGCAGCACAGCCTGTTGACTTCTGCAAAAATAAAAAATAACGATTTTTGCTACTCACCAATACAAAGACGGTTTCGTGGTGAAGACAGCCTATACTTTCCCTAGTTGACGCACTCCCACCACATGTATATAAAATGCACTTTTTGTCCAGAAAATAAAAATATATATGCTTTAGTTACAGTTACAGATCAATAGAAGATCCTATTGACCCGTGTATTTTAGACATGTGGTGTTATTTTTATTTTTGCAGCAGTCGAAGGGCTTGCAGTCTTTCATGCGTGCGCAGGAAGAAGTTGAAAGTACCATAACGCTGAACTGTTAAAATCAATGAGTAATGTATTGGATATCATATTATGTATTGTAAGAGGCTAAACGTCTACTCTAAATTGGAGGTGGGATGCCGTTTGGATGGATAATGGATAATAAACATACTGTAGGCTTCTGTAAAATATATTTAAGTGTTCACAATGGTGTTTAGACTGTTTACAAATTCTTACAAATTAACTAATTTGTAAGAATTTCAGTGAACAATCGTGCATGTTTTCAGGTGGCAACAGTTTCTGTTGTGAGAAACATCTGATTGAGAAAAAATTATTAACATTGATTGATGACTATGAGGTCAACATGACCTCATGTTAACCAGTGAGATAGATATATCGTGTTCAATATAACTGTCACTATCAGTTGGTATTGGAAGCCATACATTTGAGTCTGTCTTGAGTAAAATACACTCGCAGTGACATTCTCATTGAAATCCAGCTTCAACAGCAGCCATTTTGTTAAGATTGAAGCCTCAAACCTAATTTCCATTCATTTTAAAAAATCGATTTACAATTGATTTTAGCTTGCCATGACATGTTTGAGTGTACACTACAGCACATCAACCACTCCTGGTATCAATTTCCATCACACCTATTTTTAACCTGTACACCGGGGGGTGCGGGCCCAATGTTTTACAAATCTGTAAAAGACCAATGAGGTAATTTTCCTAAATCAATATAAAACGACAAGCGGAACTAATTATGTAAATTATACAGGCTTGAGATTGTACTTATATTGACTGCTGATGGGGATTTCTATAGGTTCTGGGACATGGGAAATCAATAGGTCCCATATTTGGTTGTAATATGAGCCACGCTCTTATATCGCGGCACTCCTGGTTCAGGGTGATTATGCTGTAAGTATAATATAATTGGCTCTCCCACCTTTCCAGGGCTATCTGTGGGGTCCCTGGAGAACCGCTGATGTATTTTTGCAGGGGCGTTTCAGATAAACGTGGACGGTGGATACCATAATGCATGTGCACAGTGCAAGTGTGTGCCACGTGTACTGCTTTGCACTTAAACACTCACAGCTCTTAGGATCAGCAGCTACGGTCCATGTTCTTACACCCACATTATACTGTATGTACGTGTGCCTCTCCACAACACCAAAACAAATTATGACAACACATCACAGCCACCCCCCTGTTGCTGCTTCGCACACTGGAACACAAAAATATAAAATATAACACGCATCATCCTAAAATGTTATCTGCTCTGTGCAAAAGGCAGGGAGCTCCCAGTGTGAACGATGAAGCCAGTGTGGACGTCACGTGAATTTAACCTTGCAGAATTTAATACATTTGAATGGCAAACAGGGAAAAGGAAAAAATAAGTCTGATTATGTAGACGTCTATACTTCTCACCTGATTTATAACCCCCAGGGAAACATTTCCCTAATCGGTTCATATGTTCTCATTCGCTATAGCTTCTTCAGTACGACGAAATGTTCGCGTAAATGATGTTCCCATATAGAGTAAACTAGAGGATGAAGCAGTGTGTATGCTTTACTTTGCGATTGAGAAGTCGCTATTTGTGTCAGAATAGAGGTGCAAAAACACATATCCCCAGCTCCACCCTTTCGTGACCAATTAGTATGGTCACCAATGGTTGCAAAATGTTGACATGCTGAATTAAATGGTCAAATCCAAATATCGGATAGAAGCTTAAAAATGGAGTGACTATACGCGTCACCACATCCATAATTTTTTCATGTACCAGTAACACTTTCCTTTTTCCACGCATGCACACACACACACACGCACACACACACACACACACACACACACACACAGAGCGTCCACAGACCCACCACTGACCCCTCGCTGCCCACTGACAATTGTTTCTGTTTGTTGTTTTCTAACTCTAATGCATGCTGGACCCCTCAGTCAGGTCATGGTTGTCCAGAATGCCAGGTATGTGACTTATTGCCCACAATGGTTGGTTATGACACTTTGGTCACTTTGTTTTGCCTTGGTTGACATTTGGTTGTTGGGTGGTCAAGGTTGTTGGGTGGTCAGGGTTGCAGAACTGTCCATGCCGTACCCTAACCCCCAACCGGTAGGTCATTGCTTGCGATACCCAATTTATCTCAGTGATTCCAACCCCCCCTTTTCACCCTCTGACACTTGTGTGTCACCCTGTACCCCCCCTCCCCCTATGCAATTTAGAGCAAGGCCCATCCCTTTAAACAAAAATATTAACATCAGCCATATCACTGTAACATACTAGCCTTTACTGTATGCCGATAATAACCCCCTCTTTCCCGACTAACTCTTGTGTTCTCCCAGTAGTTAGACGTCCTGTTTGTCTCCCTAACCATTGTGATTTGATACCATAACATAGAGCCTGTGATTTGATACCATAACATAGAGCCTGTGATTTGATACCATAACATAGAGCCTGTGATTTGATACCATAACATAGAGCCTGTGATTTGATACCATAACATAGAGCCTGTGATTTGATACCATAACATAGAGCCTGTGATTTGATACCATAACATAGAGCCTGTGATTTGATACCATAACATAGAGCCTGTGATTTGATACCATAACATAGAGCCTGTGATTTGATACCATAACATAGACTAGAGCCTTGCATCTTTCTGGGTTGATCGATCTTTGTGATTGTGTTCAGAATCTATCCTCCACTAGTGTCCTTCCTTGAGTACTTGATGGCTCACTAACACACTAAAACATACAGTATACAGAGCACACACACACACACACACACACACACACACGCACGCAGCCACGCACGCACACGAGCGCGCGCACACACACACACACACACACACACACACACACACACACACACACACTACTTTACCCTGCATTCTGTACTTTCACGAATACACATTAAGCTCTCCACAAAACTCCACAAAAGGCATTGTGTTAGAACTTCTGCCATATATATGGTCATCTATACCCCTTCCGTATCCTACTACAGTATATTTACCCTATAGTTCTACATCGGGACATAAAACTGACGCCCCTATAATAACATCTCATCACATCAGTACATATCTTATCACCTTATATTATAAATACATTGTGTTCAAAAGTCTCTTGGCATCCATAAAGCTTAATTTATACGCCGTCGTTCTACGGCGTATAGATCAGGCTTTAACACTGTGTGGTCTCATGTTGCATCACCCAACACTACGCATCGTTCATACTGTACATGCTACTGTACATGCCTTCTACACTGCAAAATCCAGAGTGCTCGTTTAAAGGACCACTTCACCACTTTTCAACCTATCTTCATATAATAGGTCCTCACTAATAATCATGAAAAAATTGTGCAATTTTTTTCTACTCGGTCTGTGTCTCATAGGAGGGCTGTGGGCAGTTCAGAAACCGTCTTCCAGTGACATCATCGACGGGGAATCCAAGCTAATAGAAACTGCAGGCTTTCTAGTCCTGAATATTTTTGTAAAAAAAGTCTTGTTTAAAAAAGAATCTGCCTAATGATGATGTCACTGGAAGACGGTTTCTAAACTGCCCACAGCCCTCCTATGAGACACAGACTAAGTAGAAAAGAATCGTGCCATTTTATCATGATTATTACTAGTGAGAACCTATTATATGAAGATAGGTTGAAAAGTGGTCCTTTAAGTCTCCCTTGTTTAAATTGATGCCGGGGGGATTTTGCAGCGTAGCGTTATGTGACATTGTGTCGCTCCCGTGTTGTTGCTCGTTGCATTGTGGTTCTCCCCCCCCCCCCCCCCCCCCTGCCCCGTCCCCTCCCCTGTGAACTCCGCTCCGCTCCCCGTTCCGTACCTTCCGGTATGCCTCATTCTTTGACCCAGAGTGTCGGTGTGTTGTGTGTGTGTGTCCCCCCCCCCCCCCCCCGCAGTGCTGAAAATAAAAGGAGGTCCAAACATGCCGGCAGGACGCAGAACCCGGAGTGGAACCAGACGGTCATCTATAAGAACATACACCTGGAGCAGGTATACAGCACGGAGGCGTTTTGTTTTTTGACACTGTCTGCTACACATGCCATAAAGCAGTGGTTCTCAACCTGTTTCATTTCAATTACCTCCAGTTTTATATGCATTAAATATAATTTACAATTTAGGCATTTAGCAGACGCTCTTGATCCAGAGTGACTTACATTAAGCAAAAACAAAGCATGGCATACATCACATATATAAAAAGTAGTTATCATGAATCATGTATAAACTAAGAACATAACAGTGGAGTATCTATGTCAACTATACATACTATACTACCGGCATATTATATATTATACAATATACATGTGTACTATAAAGTGCTATGACTACATAAAATGCAATTATAGTGCTGTCTACGTAACAAGCTATAAGTCTGTCTACAATACTATCTAAGTCAGGCCTAAGTGATTAGGCCACACACACCTATTTGATAGTTAAAACCCCTGTAAGGTCCATTTGGTCTATAAATCATTTACCCGGGGACCCCCTGCAACAAACCCGATGTTGAGAACCACAGCCCTAAAGCGACGTGTTCTGACCTACACACAAAGCCAACGTCCCTCAAAGAGACGACAATGTTTCAGCAATTTGGAGTGCACTTACAAAATTAAAATGAGAACCATTTTTACTCAATTATGGGTTTGCTGTAATGTTTGTTTGTGGTTGGGCTGCTTTGCTTTCTTACGCACTGTTGCAGAATATTATATGCCACTTTCTGCCATTCATATTTTGGTCATACAGATGGAAACCTTCACAAATCTTTAAAACAAAAAATCTAATAATTTCTAAACTTGTGAATGTAGAAGATTGGCAAAAAGACACAATCACTATTAGGCTACTGAGACTCAACAGTCAAATCTCTAGTAGACTTTGTGTTAATTACCGTTTGCACCGAGCATGACCTCGCTTGTACTCTACTTGCTAGTTTGAGTCGACAAATCACAGGCCCCTCACCCCTGCGCGCCTGTCGCTGGGGGCCTATGACTACCAGTGCGGAACTGTTCTTAATATAATCCCCCCCTGTGATTGAAGGGGGGGTCAAGCGTTGTTTTTTTTCGCAGAGCAGATGGCAACACCATCGGGAGTTAATCATCCTATTTTACATGATCCACTGAGCTCATATTATCAATCACAGACTTATGGGTTTTGTTGGGGGTTTCCTTGGTATGTGTTTAAACCCATTTAGACCTGACTTCTAAATCCTGACAGTTTTCTGAAATACCTCATGGTTCTGTATCAGTGGTGCTCCATATTTCATGTCAAGGACCCCCAGAATTATATGTATTTGGCCACCGACCCCAATCTGAAAATATGTTGTTCCAGGGAACTCCCTAGAAGCAAAGATTTGAGTTAAAAACATTCGCTCTGAAAGAATATATATTCAAAGATTTGCGCCACACCGAGTGCCGCGCTATGAGCTTGTAGATCTGCTATTTTGTCAATAGCTAAAGTATAACATAACATTAGACCGTCTTAGATGTCTGTTTTCGCTTGATGCCGACATCAAACCATTTCTCTCTGATGCTCATTGTCATTTTGTTTCTTTTTTCATTCGGGCCAAAATAAAGGTGTTTTTTGTGCGTAACTTAACCCTCTCGACATGTGCATTTCAGCTGAGGAAAAAGACCTTAGAAGTGAGCGTGTGGGACTACGATAAGTGCTCCTCCAATGACTTCTTAGGGGAGGTAAGATCATTTTTACAGCTTGCAACTGCACTCATAATAACCCAAATAATAATTTCCAGTAAAAGGGAGGACAGTCTGATATCCTATCAATCAATATGACTATCATCATCATCATCATTCCTGCAGGAGACAGTTAATTGTTAATATTTAACAATAATTCAGCATAACAGTTAAGGAGGGAGAGATCTTCGTTTAAGCCACCCGGAATAACAGACTGTAGATGAATGATCCATCTAGATTCCGTTTGAAGGAGTCTTGTGTCTAAATCACCACCTCTTCTGGATGTCTTAACTTGTTCTATAACTATAAATAGACAGATTTTCTGCAGAGTGACTGGCTTCCATGAAGTGTCTCTCTGGCAACAGGAGAGTTGATGTCCTTGCGTCTGATGGCACTCATGTGATGGTTCTATGATGCGTGTGCGGACGGACTGTCCTGGATGTTTTGCCTACATACTGTGTTAGTTTCCTTGGAGCTCTTACAGGCGACACAGTGTAGACTGTAGAGGGTAGAACCCGGTGACTCCAGCCGCCCTGTGCGTTGCTGGGGCGGTATGTAGCAGTCTGCTTTCACCATAGTCTCTGATGCTTTGCGATCTATAATGAGAGAAAAGAGGTGGGTCAGTGAACACAGTTTGGCACCTTCAGGGTCAGCTGACAGGACATGCCAGTGCTTCTCTATGATGCGACATATATCATTGCTCAAAGGATTATAGGTAGTGATGCAGGCACAGGAATTGTGTCTATGAGGTGACAGTACTTCATTAGACACCCTGGAGTTGTTTTTATGTGCAATGGTGTATTAACTTTGTATTTAGGGTTTCTTCCTGGAGGCTGAACCCTTGACAGTCAAACGTGCCAATGAAGTAAACAGTAATATAGTGACCTGCCTGGCATGTGAACACGTCCATCATAGGTCATTCTGTGTCACCAGGTCCTCATAGACTAGTCCATTCTGTGTCACCAGGTCCTCATAGTGGTTCTGTGTCATGGTTCTGTGTCACCAGGTCCTCATAGACCTGTCCAACACGGTCCAGCTGGACAACACCCCCCGCTGGATCCCTCTGAAGGAGCAGACGGAAGGCGACAACCACCGGCGGTCCCACTCCTCCAGCCAGGGCCGGCAGCACTCGTCCAAACCCTCCTCCTCCTCCTCCCAGTCCCAACACTCCTCTCCCAGGAGCTCCGCCCAGCAGCTGGACAGCCAGACAGAGGCGCCCGCCAAGTCGTCGGTCAGCAAGAGCCGCAGTCACGGGGTCTTCCCCGATCCAGCCAAGGGTAGGAGATAATAATGGCATTCCTTAATTCTTCACCTTCTTCACCAAGTCCTCCACCTCCTCCACAACCACCACCCTTATTATCACAACCTCACAACCTTCTGTCTTCTGTTGGATCTCTGCTTTCCATTCTCCTTTTCTCTCTCTCTCTGTCTTTCTCTTCCTTTATTTCTTCCTTAACCACTTGAGCCCTACTTTTTTTGTATGATGATTACTTAGCGAAAATAGCCAATCTACAAGCTTGGCAATTGTTTTGAGAAGATTTGCAATTGTTTGCTATTACAACAATATAGCCTACATACAAACTTAAACTTCTGCAAATGTGCCCAAAATAGGGACACCAGGGTGAATGTGGTTAATAGTTGTATTACATTACTACTTACTCTCTATCTATCTATCTATCTATTTATCTATCTATCTATCTATCTATCTATCTATCTATCTATCTATCTATCTATCTATCTATCTATCTATCTATCTATCTATCTATCTATCTATCTATCTATCTATCTATCTATCTATCTATCTATCTATCTATCTATCTATCTATCTGTCTATCTGTCAACACAAGATCCTTCTATCCACTCTTCACGTCAAACATGTTAGTTTTAGCTTCACGCTTTTCCGTAGCAGCTTGTGTCTTATTTTGGGTTGCCATGTCTTCACTCAGCTCAGAGGCTTTTCCCCTCAATGTTGCTTTTCCCCGTCACTGAGGGCAACGTGGCCGTGGAAGGCTTTGAATTATATCCTGATTTAGCGCAAACTATTATTCAAATTACCAGGGATTAAATAAAGTTACAAGACAAGTTAGCTAAACAACAGTACAACACACGACTCAGCGAGACTACAGTATAACAGACTGTATGTCGGCCGCCACTCGCAGCTTTTTGGTAATTCGGTGAATCTGGTTGTTTTAGAAACGCAGGCGCCGGCAGCTAGTGAGAAATCTCACGGCGGTAGCCCCGCCGCCACCTCGAAGCCTTCCCCGCCCGAGAGCCTAACCCACGGACACGCTCAGCAGCAGCACGCTCGCTCACGTGGCGCTTCACGCTCCTCCGGGAAAAGCGCCGCCTCACGGCAGCACCACCACCATCGAGACGGCGGCGGCGCCACTGGAAGCGGCGAAAGCGCTGGCGACTCCGCCCCTAAGCAGCAGCCGCCGCCCCAACGCCTCCAGCCAAGTAAACCAAGACGCAAATAAAGCCTCCCGCTTTACCGCCGCATGGCCTCCCAGCACTCATCTCTTCCACCTTCTGTTATACGTTCTTTATTTTGTTTTCCCGTTACCTCAGTTTTATCTTCTTTTATTTACCCTCTCCCCTCCCCTCCCCTCCCCCCTCGTGTCCACGGTGTGACCACGTCCGCTGTTCTTCTGTACCTTCGTCTCACCGTCGTCTCGTCTGGATCTCCTAGCTCGCTCCTCTTTCACCCCCGCTCACAAACCAAAACGGGTCGCTCGCCTGTCTTAAACCATTAATTAATTAATTTAACCTTTTAATTTAATTGCATTGATTAATAACGTGCAGTGTAATATATGATCGAGGTTATGATATAGGCGTATGAAGACTTAAAACAATGTAAATAATGACAAAATATATCATTACTTTGTCTTCAATTATATTCGTTCCCAAGCAAAGATTTGCACTATTATAGATTTCACTTCTGTTGAAAGATGTGTTTGGAAAACAACACTCTCGCTTTTATTTAGCTAAATCGGACGCAAGACCAACGGACACATGACCCATGTTCCCATGTTCTGTAAGGACACAGACACATGACCCATGTTCCCATGTTCTGTAAGGACACAGACACATGTTCCCATGTTCTGTAAGGACGCAGACACATGACCCATGTTCCCATGTTCTGTAAGGACACAGACACATGACCCATGTTCCCATGTTCTGTAAGGACGCAGACACATGACCCATGTTCCCATGTTCTGTAAGGACACAGACACATGACCCATGTTCCCATGTTCTGTAAGGACACAGAGACACATGACCCATGTTCCCATGTTCTGTAAGGACACAGACACATGACCCATGTTCCCATAACTGGGTTGTTCACTAGATTAAAATTACACAAATGATCTCACAGACCTCATACTCTGTAGGTAAAAGTCTACGGATTGTTTTATGCAAAACACTGAGACAGAAGAAAGCTGCTTCCCTCCTTTTGCCCTTTTTTTCCTTTTAGTTTTTTGTTCTATTAACAAACGACGGACGGCTCTGTTGCCAAGCTGCTCCAGTGACATCATTGCTGTGCATGTAGTCCACTGCCCCACTCCCTCCCCCCCTATCTTTTTTACTACAACTGGACCCACAATGCACTTCAGTAGACGCTGCACAACCCCCCCCGCCCCTAGTGATACGTGGGCGGGGTTACATGGTGGCTGCATGTGATTGACAGTCAAAGCTGGTTGCCATGATGAAGATATACCGCTCTCCATCTTACCCCCATCCCCCCCCCCCCATGTTGACCTATGACCCCATCCGGCCATGTGACCTTTGTCTCCTGGTGGGTGTGACCTCTGACCTCCTCTCCATCCAACCTCCTGTGAAACGAAAAAAAAACCCCACAAAAAACAAAAACAAAACCCTTCGCCGCCGCCCCAGTCGCCATCATCCTCCGACCGCCGGGCCAACGCGGCCGCCTCTCCCTGAGGCGCCACCGGCACAGCGTGGCGGGCGTGCTCACCGTGCAGAAAACGGCGCCGGCCTCGTCGTCGCCGTCGTCGTCCGATTGGCTGCCCGCTCTGCTCCCGCGGGCCGCCAACGCCGCCATCGACGGCAGGGCACGATACATGACCCTCAGGAAGGCCGCGTCGGAAGAGAGGCCGCAGGCCGCCGGAGGTGAGAGTCAACCCTCCCTCCCTCCCCCTCCCCCCCTCCCCACCCCCACGAGTCCTCCTCTCCTCTCGTGTGACTGACGCAGAGGGGTGGAGGAAAGAGAGAGAGAGAGAGAGAGAGAGCATGAGATGATGGGAACCCACTACTAACGCACACCTGCAGAGACGAAACAAAAGAAAAAAGCTATTTAAAAATGACAGGAATAGAAAGAGAGAGACGCACGCAGAAACATCACCGGTGATTCATGCACTGAGACATGCTTCCGTAACCACCTACGTACTCGGCTATTGTTGCTGTTTATGAGAGTTTTTTGGGCCTAACAATGACGTGCCCAAAATAGGGACACCGTGGGTTAAAAAAAAGTGGTTCATGACTTTTCACAGGGTTCAGTAATATTACCAGGAAAGGGATTTTGCATTTTTTTAAGTTTTGGGGTAAAACACTTTTTTAAACAAACCAGCTCCTTCCATCACAGAGGAGAATCTTGTCGTCATGGATACCGAGTGACATCCATGCGTCTTACATACTCGACCTCGATGCCTTATCGAACTGTCACCTTTGTTCACGTTTGGGAAACATCAAGTGTGCAAACGGTCTGTCTTTTGACGGGAATTTAAGACGCATAAAAAAGAATTAAACCACTTTAAAAACAACAAGTTTAGAATGAGATGCTATATATTCTCACACAGAGTTACACATTCCATATAGATGACTAACTGTGATTAGGATCTTCGTATAACCTCTTGTTTGCTGTCTTTTCTTTGACCTTGTGTGTGTAATATTGTAATATTTCTCTGGCTTTTTATCAGTTTTATGTTGATGTTTTTTTTTTTACTGTGTGTGGGTTATTACTGTTGTATACATCTACTCAGTGGTGGAAAGTAACTAAGTAATTTTACTTACTTACTGTACTTCGTAGTACATTTGAAAATAGCCGATCTACAAGCACACAATGCGTCGCAACGCGACTCATTGAGAGCTTGTAGATCGGCTATTTTCAATAGATTTTCTACACATTTTTAACTTGTGAAATGGGACATTCTGCAATATGAATACTTTAATTACATTTTGATGCCGATACTTTTGTACTTTTACTCAAGTACAATTTCAATTCCGTACTTTTACTTGTAACGGAGTATTTCTAAATTGCAGTATTGAGTACTTTTTCCACCACTGCATCTACTGTCCTGTCTGTGTGTGAGAGAAAGATGTACAGTAAGTACAGTATGCTACAACATCTGTCCACATGCCTCTCACCAGTGTTCATGTGCTGTCCCTTACTATGTCCATTACAGTTCAATTCAACATTTAACATTTAACTTTGCTTCCTATTATTTATAGAAGAGGGGATTATGATTGTATTTAACAGATGCATTGGGTTCTGAACTTCTGATGGCTTTTGGTATAGAGCACCGAAGTCCTGACGTAATTCGCTCATCCCTGGTTCGCGGAAGTAATTTCTCTATGGAGAATAACATGTGGTGATCTTAATATCGTCTACTATAAGCGTTGTGGTCCAAAAATAAACAAGCTGTCTCTGCGTTATTGTCAGGGAGGTGTCTCTGTATCGTTATATTGCCAGGGAGGTGTCTCTGAATCGTTATATTGTCAGGGAGGTGTCTCTGAATCGTTATATTGCCAGGGAGGTGTCTCTGTATCGTTTGCAACAGTCAGTCACTCATATATGATACAGTCTGCTTCTAGCGAAAATGTAACTAATTCAGTAGCAGTAACATTAGCGTTTTCTCTCAGTCAGTTGATTCTTCATATCCATATGAGTGAAACGGCCGGGATGACATGTTTATTTTTCAAACACAGTTCTTATATGAGGCGATCTAAAATCCCCCTATAGGGATTATAATGCAAATAAATAGTACATGAACCTGCGGATTTATAGCGCCCTCTACCGATATTGACGTCAGACTTCGGTGCTCTATTGTTCAGCAATGTTTCCCGGCTCTATAGTCGACACATTCATGGATCTTTGTAGAGGTGCTGTCCCGTTTCTCTCCTGGGCCAGCGCTGCGCTGTCCCAGATCACATTATGCTATTGTTCAACATTGTTCAACATGCACTTAGCTATTGTTCAACATTATTTTGAGTGCATACACAATTGAATCTTTTATTTGCCTGACACATTAATCGCATGGTTTTATCAAAGCCGTACATGTGGAGAGAGAGTGTCCCATCTGGTTGTCAGTTTTAAGTACAGTACTGTCGGGCAGGCCAGTGTTTTATCATTGTTGTTTAGAAGTTGTTTACTGGCCTGTCCTCGGTTTCAAGCAAATAACAACATTCTAGGTACATTTGATTTGGTCACTGTCGTCCGTCCATGTAAATTATTATGACGTTGACGTCGTCACTACCGCTTTGCACCGTGGAACCTTCTTAGTTTCCAATATTGCATACTGTAAAATCTAGTATGCATTTCACATACTATTACAATTTACAATTTAGGCATTTAGCAGACGCTCTTAATCCAGAGCGACTTACATTAAGCAAGAACCAAAAAAAGCATGGGAATACGTCACATAAACAGCATTTATCATGAAACATGCGTAAGCTAAGAACGTAACAGTGGAATATCTATATAATGAAACTATACATATATACGATACTATGCAATACAGTTTATAGTGCTGTCTACATAACATGCTATAAGTCTGTATCAAATGCTATCCATTGAGTTAGCTACTAAGTTTTTGGACATACTAAAAGCTCACAACCCTAATTTGGCATACTACGTAATTCCGGGTTGCAGCCCCATGTGTGTGTTTCTGTTCAGCCCCATGTGTGTGTTTCTGTTCTGACCCGTGCGGTCCGATCTCCACACAGCACGGTCCGGCTACAGGTCTGGTGACGCCCCTGTCACCGCAGCCTCATTGGACAGCGGTTTGAGTGGCAGCGCCTACAGCCTATTGGATGAGGAGGGAGAGACCAATGAGGTGGACAGTGCCATTTTCCAGGTCCCACGATTGTGAGTCGTCTGCTCAGTCATTATCACCTTTGATCATAGAGTCCTATGATGTCATGCTTTGAACATCTCCCATTCTGGGCGGGAACCCCTTTTGGTGTTAGCATTATGTTATGCTTCAGCTATTGAAAAATAGCAGATCTACAAGATCATAGCGCGCCACCGAGTGGCGCGCTACAAGCCTGTAGGTCTGCTATTTTTTTTAAATCGAAGAACGACTGACATAGAAACATAGCTTTTTCAGAAAACTGTCAGGATGTAGAAGACATTTTTAGAATCTGATCTCAGGTCAGAATGGGTTAAGAAATAATACGACACAACGTCCCTCTGCTAGTCTGCATTCAGTTCTCCTGCATGTCTTAGGAAAAACAAAGAATATGCTGTATAATAAAATAACCTTTATTTAATTGTTCTCTCTAGTGGAAAGATATCAAACGGCACCGACGTGATGAAATCATCAATGGGACACAGTGATTCTGAAGGTTAGTCTCGTGTATTCATACTTTCCACCTATTTATTAATTTGCCTGTGTGCACATGAATGCATACAGGTATAAATGCATTCGGGTTCATATCGGGAAAGTGATATATATATTATTTTTTTCTAAGCAATGATTAAAGGTTTGTCTCTGCTATTCTAGCCCATTTATTTAATTTAGACGTATCCCCAGACGTATCAGTAGGTGTTCCTACATTGCCATGGTACTCATTTTTAGTGTTTATTTGAGCTATTTAGCACTTTAATCCGGGTGCCAGAGTGAACAATTCTGAAGATGCCATAAAAATACAAATCTCTTTTTAAAGGACAACTTTAGTTTTTTTCAACCAAGGTTCATGTTTTAGGTTGTTATTAGAGAAACTAAAAGATGAGTGTTCTTTTTTTTTCATTTGCTGCTTTCTTTCGTTTTAGGGGTTTTAGCTGTTTTTGACAGGGGGGCGGGGGCATTACAACATTTTATAGCGATTTCTTTTTGAATTATTTACTATATTCCTAATAAACCCCTGGAAATTTCATCTGGCCACAAAACATCACGAGATCTACTGAATGTGTCAAACTGACATTGAGCCTATGACACACATACTGTAGTGTGGCTTCCCCCCAGTAGGCTACCTTCACATTCAGTAGATCCTGTGATTTATTTGTGGCCAGATGTAATTTCCTGGGGTTTATTAGGGCTATAGTAAATAATAAAAAAATGTATCTCCATAATATTTTGTAAAAATAATACATATTTAGCCCCATGCTCGAATGCCCCCCTGTACAAAACAGCTAAAATCCCTAAAACAAAAGAAAGCAGCAAATGGAAAAAAAAGAACACTCATCTTCTCTCAGTTTCTCTAATAACAACCTAAAACATCAACCTTGGTTGAAAAAAAATAAAGTTGTCCTTTAAAGGGATTGTGACATTTAAAACACATTTTTGTAGATTTTTTGGCTTTTTTGGCTTTTCTTGACATCAATGTCACCAAAAAAAAACGAAGTTTGAACATTCAGTGTATTCTCTGCTTTCTGGACTTCTGTGAATAATTATGCAAAAATGTCTCATCTGGTTGGACGGCAGAGATATACGTAGATCTCCGCTAAAGCTCCGCCCCCTCCCCTCTGCTCCCTGCCTAGTGCCTACCCTCTCTTCTCCGCTTCCTCATTGTGATCGCGACTTTGTTTCTTTGTAATACTTACTAATAATGGCTTCTAGAGAAAAATCAATCTGCTCTGTTGTTGGCTGTGTCAATCAACACAAGTCCTTACACTGGATACCAACTGGCCTAGATGAATCTTTTATTTTTAACGATGACTTCCTACCAAGTTGTCAAAGTAGCGCATCTTGGGTTGACAGGAAAGGGGGAATTACCGACATCTACAGGCTAAAATAATGTGTTTTTCCATGGCTTTTCAGGATGAAGATTAGACATACACAAAAACGAGAAAAAAAGAAATACTGGAGTGGAGTTGAGTGTTCAAACTTTTTAGACACGTTTGAAGGACCATGGCCAAGACTTTTAATGTTGTTAAAATTATGTTATAAATCATGTCATAATACCTTTAAGCTCCAAAAAAAGCGTACTTTTATTATTGGCGCAACGTTTCGCCCCTTTTAGGTCTTCTGGCAACTTCTTGGTGTTTATAGCATTATGTTATGCTTTAGCTATTGAAAAATTGCAGATCTACAAGCCCATAGCGAGCCCTACGAGCTTGTAGGTCTGCTATTTTTGAAAAGTCGTAAAAATGTGGAGCAAATCTTTGAATATATATTTCCGAGCAAACATTTTTAACTAAAATATTGGCTTCTGGGGGGGTCCCTGGAACTACATATTTTGAGATGGGGGTCCGTGGCCCAATAGCAGATAATTCTCAGGGTCCTTGACATGAAAAAGGTTGAGCACCACTGACATAGAAACATGGGTTTCTCAGAAAGAAATTTGGATTTTGAAGCCTTTTTTTTTTAATCGACCTCAGTCCAAAATGGGTTAAAAACAGTGTGCGGGTGTTTTATTATCCTCCCCTAAATTCTCTGTCACGAAATTCACGCAGCATTTCATCACATCGCGTCCTGTCTGTCCTCACCTCTTTGCTGTTTTCATTTGTCCATCTTTCCTCCTCTGTCTACCTTCTCTCTCATCTAACTTACTGTTTTATTAATAGTCTGTGTTTACTAGAGTCTTGTCTACCAAGCTTTTACAAAAATGGCCTTTCCTTTCAGTTAACTGGGGGGTCATTCCGGGCTGTTCAGAACAACTTCAGGTTTGCACTTTGTAGGGCAAACTGACTGTACTCATGTCACCAGTACACTTATGGTCCAGCAGAGGGGGCTGTGTTCACTGTTCACATACTTAAAGGGACACTTTTTACAAAAAAATATATGTTAATGACGTTTAGAAGATTTAGAACACTTTCCCGGGAGTCTTTATGTGTGTAATATGTGGTTTTAGATATTTTAGATTATAGCAGTGAGCCAGCAGTGGTTCTGATGTCATGGACACTGGGCTCACTTCCTTCCTGGACTACAATTCCCATAATGCTTTGGAGGGCTGTCTTACTGAGAAAACAGGTAGTCCAGGAAGTAAGTGAGCCCAGATGTCAATGACATCAGAGACACTGGGCTCACTGCTAAAATATCTAAAAACCACATATTGCACACATAAAGATCCCCAAGAAAGTGTTCTAAATCTGCTAAATGTCATTAACATATTTTGTTTTGCAAAAAGGGTGAAGTGTCCCTTTAATGGATCTGTGGGTACCCAAAGCCTGTCTCTATTGTAAAATGGCTTTAAAACTTCTATCATTATAATAACATTTTTGAAAGCTATTGAAACATTATTGACAATAAAATATAAATACTGTTTTTGTGAGGCGCACCAGCTATTATTGGCTTCAGGGTTAAAAATGGCAAAAATAAATAAATAGCAAAAAATAAAATCACCAGCCTAATTTTTTTTGAAATTGGAATAAACTAATAGAAACGATCTCTCTCTGTGTGTGTGTGTGTGTGTGCGTGTGCGTGTGCGTGTGCGTGTGCGCGTGCGCGTGCGCGTGTGCGTGCGTCCAGGTAAGACTCAGGTGATGGGGGAGATAAAGATTGCTCTGAAGAAGGAGATGAAGACGGAAGGAGAGCATCTAGTCCTGGAGATCCTGCAGTGTCGCAACATCACCTACAAGTTCAAGACTCCAGACCACCTGCCAGGTCAGGGTACGCACGCAGACACGCACACACACACACACACACACACACACACTCTTTTTCACATGTCACATTTTAGTCACCTGGAATGCTTTAGTGTTAGTCTAGTTTTAGTCGACTAAATGTCTTAAGATTTCAGTCAACTAAATTTACTAAATTTACAGCCGTCGTAATGGCTGATTATTTCACTTGCTGAAAATAGCCGATCTACAAGCTCACGGTGCGCGTTGTGAGCTTGTAGATCTGCTATTTTCAGCATGCAACCAAGTGTAAAATGACTTATACTGGATCTCTTGTCCACTAGTCCCGTCCTAACATTTTTGTCTAGTTGTTGACGAAATTGTCAGTATATTTAGTCTTAGTTTTAGTCATCATAGCACAGTTTTCATTCGGTTTCCATTTAGTTTTCGTCAGTGAATAAAGGTAGTCGACGAACATTTTTCCTCTTTGTTTTAGTCGACGAAAACAACACTGACTCACACACACACTGTGATGATTAAAGTGGTCGTTCAATGCATCGTTGCATTTAGATTCCCAATTAACAGATAGTCTAGACGGATGATAGACTGATAGATAGATACAGTAACAGTATAGATCGATTTAATAAATGTGCGTGTGCGTGTGCGTGTGCGTGTGCGTGTGCGTGTGTGTGTGTGTGTGTGTGTGAGAGTGTGTGTGTGTGTGTGTGTGTGTGTGTGTGTGTGTGTGTGTGCGTGTGCGTGCGTGCATGTGCGTGTGCGCGCGTGCATGTGCGTGCGTGTGTAGACCTCTACGTGAAGCTGTACGTGGTCAACATCGCCACCCAGAAGCGGATCATCAAAAAGAAGACGAGAGTGTGTCGCCACGACCGCGAGCCTTCCTTCAACGAGACGTTCCGCTTCTGCATGAACCCCACCGGTCACTCTCTACAGGTAGGCCCCCCCCCCTCTGACTCCATCACCTGTACAGTATGTACAGTACGCTGCACAGGAACATGTATGTTTTAGTCCATACTCAACATTATGCCTTGTGTTCATCAATATGTCCGCAAAGGGACAGGTGTGTCCGTGGCAAAGACATGGCCTTGTCTGTGGCAAAGATTCTGTTTTTTTAGGGGCACATTGGCACAGTTGGTAGTGCTGTCGCCTAAAGGCCTATTCATAGTCTGGATTTTCGGTGGTGAGGTGACCACCGGAGCTGAAATAACATTGAGCGGTGGTGAGTAAAAACAGAGAGAAGGGCTGGAGCGGTGGCGGTGGTTTGCTCTTCACCCCGGCTCGTGACGTCATGTTGTAGTTCGGTGGTCACCTCACCACCGAAAATCCAGACTATGTATGAGCCTTTACATACAGCTAGAAGGTCCTGGGTTCGATTTCCGCTCGGGACGCTGTGGGCGCTGGGGGCGTGTTTCCTCCTCCGCGTGCGTCATCAGTGCCCATACCCAAGGCGGGGTTGGCGAAAGGGCCTTTCTGTGTGGAGTTTGCATGTTCTCCCCGTGTCCCCTAGGGTAGGTACCCTCACAAAAAACATGCGGTAATCCTCGTCCCCAAAACGACCTCCCCCTGGCCAGCCGGGGCGCCTGATGGAGGGGAAAGGAACTGGTTGGAATAACGTGTTCCTTCGACGCGCTACGTCCGGCCGGGGAAACTCTCCCCTGTCAGGTGTAAAAGAAGAAGCTTGGACTCCTCATGCATAGAAAGAGGCATGAGGTCAGTCCGCTGCCCCCCCCCCCCCAGGTTGGCAGAGGAAGTGTAGCGCCCAGGATTACATTAGATAATTGGCACTGGGTGAAAAAAACTGGGTTGCAAAATCGTGGGATAAAATTATTACAAAAAGAAAACATTTTTATGTTCTTATTTTGATCATAATACCCAATTATGAATGTCAAGCCTCCAGGTTTTTTTCAGATTATGTATGACATTATGATTTGATGACACTATGGGACATTATGAGTCCACTAGTACTACTGTCTATTCTCAAACTTTTTACTTGCAAGGAGTGGACCCCTATATCTCTTTCTGTGTTTCTGGTAATATTATTGCCCGCTCATTTTCTCTGTCCGTGGCAAAAATTTTACCCATTTTGGGCGTGAACTCCTTTTGGTGTTAGCATTATCTTATGCTTTAGCTATTGAAAAATAGCAGACCTACAAGCTCGTAGTGCGCCACTCGGTGGCGCGCTATGAGCTTGTAGATCTGCTTTTTCAAAAATCTAAGAACGACTGACATAGAAACATAGCTTTTTCAGAAAACTGTCAGGATGTAGAAGACATTTTTAGTCTTTTATCTCAGGTCAAAATGGGTTAATTTTAAACCACAAACCCCTGTTTTTTGCTCTGTTATTGTGTTCTTGGGTCAGCTGTTCCTCGTGTCGAACGGGGGCAAGTTTGTGAAGAAGACCCTCATCGGGGAGGCGTACGTGTGGCTGGACAAAGTGGACCTGCGTAAGCGAGTGGTCAGCTGGCATAAACTGCTGGCCAGCACGGCCCAGATCCATTCATAAACAAGGACTCCGTCAGAACTTCAGAAGATGTCACCTTCTATAATTATTACTGATCAATTCTATTAGATCTCACAGACCACACTGATCCACTGCCGGATGATGATGACGAGGCCAATCTTGTTCATGTCTTCACACACCGGGAGAGAGACAGAAAGAAATGCGTCTTTGAATGTTTCGCATCCGAACTGTTATAGTTGAGGCGTGCGTCGTTCATACTGGTTGATGCTTTTCAATGTGCCGAATGTGTCGAATACAAATTTGCGTCACATTATTGTGTGAATGTACTCATGGCACAACAAAATATATTTTCTCGGGCGAATTTATCGCACAGGGAAAAAAGAAATACCTCCCGGTGTGTGATGGACTTTACTTTGAATCTCTGTTTCAGGGAAAGAATAGCTTGAAAAGAGCCACTGGTCATATTATAGGACAGGCAAAAAAAAAGATAGCTGGAGATGATGTTGTGATACAGGAAGTTTGGAGGAAGTAGTAATGTGTTTACAAGAAATTAACTTGTGTTTACAGGAACTAGTGTAGAACACAGTTGTTGCGATAACAAGACAAGCGCTGAATCAACCAGGTATTACACACTTTCATCAATACACACACACACACGCACACATTCACACGCACAGAATCATAATTCTACAATTTTGCACACATTATACACTGAAAAGAAAGATACATTTGAATAGATACAGGGAATTGACACCTATAGATTCAAATTTATTTATTTGTAGATGTTTTAATCATGAATGAGATTGAGATTATTGAAATGGACTCTCCTCGTTGCTTTATCAATTGAGTTTTACTGATTTACAAAGCATTTTGGGAATGAAATATTGAAGACCTCTTATTTATTTTTGTATCATTATTAATATTATTATTATAGCATAATAGTTATATAATTTGTCTTCTCCTCGATTATTTAAGTACTGAAGAATTTCTATCCTTGGAGGCATGATATATTTTTAACACACTACCTAGCATTCCAATTTAAGATTTACTCGGTAAGCATGTTTTTAAATCCATCAACAAAATATAACCTTGTTTACTTTTGGATATTCTGTCCCTAATTCTATGAAATTATAGTATGTCATCGTTCTATGAAGAATTGATCTTGCTATATCAATTGTTCACAAGATGAGTCATCTAGATGGCATCCAGTGCCACACGATCTGCACAAAAATCACCTGTAAGGTTCACTTTGTATATAGTGAAGTAAAATGTCATAGTTGGAAAATAAATATAATATATAGAGAGATAGATATTATAGATATGTTTATCACAGACAATCCCGTCTTAATGATTGTGGCATTATATTGTATTTATTCACGTTTCCCCTTATAACGTGACACAGATAGAATATGAAATATTAAGTTTAAGACGTTTAATTTCCCTCCTCATAGCCCAGCGTGTTCCACACTCATAGTTGTTCTCCGGTCCTGCTTTGAATGAAACAACGTTGGGCAATTCCTGTAACAATGCACACGTTACGTATTACTTTGCACTTTCTTCTCAGAATGTAGAACCAACTTCCCTGTGTCTAAAGATTTAGTCTGGGAGATTTCCAAGATTAGGAATTGGGAGAGGCAAAGGTTAGCATTACGGTATCGTGCGTTATGAGATGATAATATCCCACATTTGAAGACATTTTCCATTTGTCCTTGTGTTTGTCTTTACCACTTAAGCCCTAATATACTGTACTTTGTCGTGTGACCAGGGTTAAAAGGTGAAGTTTGAGGTTATAGATGACTTTTAGTAGTCTTTTAAAAATAAATATTTAAAATATGCTTACTAATGTTGTCTTTAAAAACACAATATTGCAAACTAATTCCAAACGTTTAGATGAGTATTCCTACCGTCCGTCCGTCCATCACTTATCAGACACTGCTCAAATGATAACAATTTAATAGCATTGTAACTGCCCTGTTCAAATTGTTATGCTCAAATTTTACAATTTCACTTAGTTGACAGTCACGGTTTTGAGGAAGGTTATTCTGTTTGTGTGTACAAGGTCAAGGGTCAGGAGACGACTCCAAACTTTGTCACAAGAGTGCTGTTTGCGTTATTTTTATTATATTATATTTATTATTTCCATGTCATGTTTTCTTCTTTCTTTCTGTTGTTCGCAGTTTGGATGTCACCTTAATTTAATTTGCGTCTGATTTGTGTTACTGTATATTGCTATACGCTACGCTATGTTATTTATCATCGCCCGTTAATTTAATTTTTTAAAAGGTTTCCTTATGTTGTATTATGTTGTTTGTTTACGTCAGATGTACATACTAGATAATTGCTACTAAAGTTTTGTTTTTTTATACACAATGTAGTGGTTGTTTACAATTTTAGAGGGCAAGAAACTCAGCGAACCAACTTTCGAGCCCTTGCACACGCACTTAATACATGCACAGATTATGAATGCCACACTTAGGTTTAAGTTAGAGCGAAAAGAATCATTCCAACACCAAGCATTTGCCACAGCTTTTTCATGCACTCCTACTTTAAATAGTTTATATTTTACCCAGTATTTTTGTTATGTTTTCAAAACAAATACCAAAAAATAGTTTCAACAAAATCGTGTGATCGGGTTGACGTTGTATCCTAAATTATCTTTACGAGGTCAGCATTTGTATTATTATTATTATTATTTAGTTTTGTTGTGCAGCAGCAGCATCACACTGAGTCATTCTGAGTGTTAATTTAATAACCTGTAAATGAACACTCAGGATCTTACAGTGTATAATAAGACCATCGCATGGTAATGTCTCCAGAGTTCCTCTCTTCTGTTAAATGTTGTCTGTCTGAGATGATGACTCTCTCACACATAAACACACGCACGCACACACACGCGCACGCATGCACATGCACACGCACACACACATACATGCACACACACACACACACACACTCTCTAAGAATGACACACTCACGTACAACGAAAACCTTCACATGACCGCTCAGATGCCATCTCTTTCTTTCCAATCTTTGTAAATACTTATCTTTTTTTCTACAAGGAAGGGTGGGTGGGTGGGTGGGGGCAATAGGTCTTTTACCAGACTAATGAAGCATGTGATCGTTTGACTAACAGCAAAATTAACAAAGTGTTATTCTCTCGATCAATGTACAGGGGATATACGTTGAGAGAAATTATCTTCTATATCTGTCTATATGGACCCTAAAATGTACCCTGCTGCCCTATAGACACTGAACACAGAGGTTTACCCGAGTCTAAATACACAGAATATATTGCTTTAGGAGTACTTAATCCCCAAAAATTACGTATAACTTCCAATTACACCCCATGAAGACTAGTTTTTGTGACAGTCCAAAGGCAATGCCATGAATTCAAGGCTTCCTGGGTTGTGTAATTGATTAAAAAAAATAAGATTTTTTTTTGGGGGGGCTGAACTACTTCTTTAATTTATCCTCTGTCGCATGACAGCGTCGCGCGCTTAAAATAGCGGTTATTTTAAGCGTGCGACGCTATCGTACAACAAAGCACAAATCAGGGCTTATCTTTATCAACTCAAGTAGTTGCAGGAGAATTTCAATGTGCCCTCACTGGATGTTGCATGTTTCGTTGGTGCTTCATACTATTTTTGTGTCCAATCAATTACTATGTTAAAAAAAGACGAATAAGAGAAATAAATTGAACAAAAATATAGTAAAGAGAGAGGGAGCTTATGAAGAAAAATATTCAAATTTAACAATGTATGCTGACTGTACAAAGATTATGCTTGTAAAAAACCTGTCTGGTTTTCCACTTGTACGTATAAAGAGAAGAAAAAATAATAATCAGCTGTCATGGTTTTGTGATTGTACACAGGAGGTATTGAGAAATTATGCAAATTGTGCTGTAAAAATGGCTGTTGCCCCATTACTAAATATTAAATATCTGTACAAATGACTTATCATTGTGTATGTGTCGCCTTTGATTTCTTGGCTGCCGGATACCGATGATCGCAATCCAATTATACAATAATATAGCAGATTATACAATTTAGGCATTTAGCAGCGTAAGCATGACGATGGCTTTATCCAGAGCGACTTACAGTAAATGGTAAATGGTGCATGCACATTTATCCAAAGCGCTTTAAATAAATTGTGCATTACATTGACCCATTCATAACCGATGGCGGAGGAAACCATGCAAGGCACCAACCTGCACACTGGGAGCATTTAGGGGTTCAGAGTCTTGCTCAACACTTAAGTTGGCACTTAAGTTGGCGCTCAGGATCAAGGGTTGGATTGGGGGTGTAAATCCCTGCGACATACTGTACTAGTGTCATGTACAGTACAGGGGTTGACACTATAGGTCTCAGAGGCCGTCGTGTAGCAAGCAACTCTGACAATAGTACAGTTGTTACTACAGTATTACTGCAGACAGCTACCATTTGGATAGATGCACCAACGCAAAGCCAAGTAGCCAGGTGCCTATTAGATGGGGGGTAGCACGGTTTCATTAAAGAGGATATTTCCAGAGCACTTAACCTGCCAGTTATAGGTAAAGAAACGTTGAATGTGTTTGGTTCCAAAACACCCCAGAGAATTACCTGCAGGAAAGTGAATTAAGGCTCTTTTGAGAAATATTAAGAACAATCAAATCATTGATGTCCATTTATTGGAAACACCCAAGTTGAGCTCTTCTATGATTAAAGCGCCAAACGGAAAGATAAGGAGGGACTTGGAAGCAAAAGGAATAGCAGATGTACCCATCATAGGGATGGATCGCAGTGGAATTAGGAGTCCTAATTGGCGGAGATCAATATTGGAAAATAATCACAGGAAAAATGGAGAGACTGAATGAAGGACTAAAGTGTGCATGACCTTTCAGCAAGTAGAACATGACCTGTGTGTGTGTGTGTGTGTGTGAGAGACGCAACTTGGCCTGCTGTAGCGCCACCATGAGGCTGATTTGAAAACGTTCAAGTGGCATTGCTTCCTCAGCCTATAGTGGGAATAGGTATGCTTGCATGGATATCCGTGGATATGCACGGCTTGGATAAACTGCCATGTCTTCCTTCTCAGAATGCATTTCTTTCATGTGGATTCCAAGGGATTCGATTTCCCAAAAGTTGCGTAACTGATCTGAGAGTGCCTGTTCCTCTCCGACGCTGATGTGCATCACTTCAATGTCCACAACTTCAGTTATGATATTTAGCGTGGTGACTTCTCCTTGCACCAGCCATCCAAATACACTTTCCACTTTCCAGTGCAACTACTTGCCAGAAAAGTAAATTGTCCATTATAAAATTATAGGTAGAATTTGAATAACCGTTCAACTGTGTGATAAAAAAATATCACATGAATATGACTGTGTTCACAGTCACATTTTATATTTGTGTTTAGACAGATATATATCTGGTGTTGTGTTTATAGACTGCCTGGTGAAACCACTCCCCCTGCTGGCAGAGTCGGGTTAGGACATCTGGGCACCTCGATGTAAAATTGGCTATTTTGTCCAAAATGTAAGTATTAGTATTAAAGTACACATGATGTGAACATGCACGGTAGGCTACATCTTTATCAGACCTAATTTTAGACTTCAAATCTTCCAAAATGACTGGATATATCTGTAATATATTGATGTTGATTAATGATGGAAATATGCCATGCAGGTTGTATAAAAAAGTGAGGTCCATCCAGTGTCCTTTTCTTTCTCATTTTGAGTTTATTTGAAGAACACCAGGAGCTTGCCAAATATGACCAAACAGGACCCAATATTCTCTGAGAAGCCCCGTTCCTCCTACCACCAGGCTCCTATATACTTCTGTGGGTCCCTTCCCACACATACCAAATCCCGTGCATGTGCGTGTGTGTGTGTGTGTGTGTGTGTGTGTGTGTGTGCGCGTGTGTGTGTGTGCATGTGCGTGCGTGTGTCAATGATACCCAAATGATAGCCAGATGTGGTCATCAATAGAGGCCTTGTGCTGATCTCCCCTACTGGTCCTCGTTCCTTGACCTGTCTGACCCCTGTCTGACAGAATGCGGAATGTCTCCCCTTAGTATCACTCACTGCTCATATACCATAATGAGAATAAGATGACTTTAAACATGAGCTATGTACCTAAACAACTCCTCATTATTGCAAATATGAAATACATGACATATCATACCTTTGTGGATGTAAATACAGGTGTTTCTCTATATATGTATGACTTGATGAGAACAGAAACATCTTAAGACATAGTCAAGGCTTTGTACTTTGTACGTACTCTCCATGAAGGGGGAAGGGTGGATCTCTGCATCCTGCCTACCCAATTTGAGTTCCTCCCACTGGTTCAGCTTACTGGGTCTCTCCACATCTCTATCGCAGATTGTGTCCCCAACTCTATATATATCTATACATATATGCCTACTGTATAGTATAATGCCTATATGTCTGGGCGCAAATACACGACATATCCTCCCTTCCTGACACAAACCCGTGTCAGGACATACGGAAGAGCCCAGACACGCCAAAATTTAAACACAGATTTAAACATAACTGGTCCCTTAAATGACCCAATGTTTTATCAGACCCCCGTCCACTGAACCACACAAACCACATTGTCCGCCTGACCCCCCCTGGAGAGACAAACAGCTTATTACACAAAATACAATAAGGAAATAATTCAAGCTAACCTAAGCCCAAATGAACAAACTATAACAAACCATTACACAAACAATATTATCATTGACCTTACTCATAAACTAAAGCAAACTTCTGACAATATGAGCAGATAAAAGCAATTACAGCATCAGAATTCATCACCTTTTTTTTCAAAATGTAATCATTAAACCATAGTTTGACTTGATAGGCACACCTTAATTTCGGACCCCCCTTGACACAGGAGCGTCTTGTTAATCACCTAAATTGCATCATAAGTAGAACAGACAAACCCTTTGTAGATAGATTTGAAACTGAACCATGTGGTAACCCAGAAATGAAACTCCTCATATAACTGAAATCCTATTTAAACCAAATCAAATTCCTATATTGATTAAATTCAAATACCTGTAAATGAAAAGTTGACATTCAAACCATGACACAAATACTAAAACAAACAAATAAAGATCAAACAATAACTCAACACATAATACCTGAAAACAATAAACCATAACTAATTGACAAATGCACATCACAGAATATTACATGTACTGAAACACACAAAATAAAAACAAAAACCTCTAAGTTGAAATGCAAACTCAAACAAAAGTTGAAATACAAAATCCCCAATGACATCGGTCTTCTGTCATTCCTCCACCACGGACCTGTGAACAATTGACATGTTCCCAGTGGCCCAGCGTGGGTGGGGGCTGCTAGCTGTCCCCGTTCAGCTCCCCCCCTACTCACATAAATATGCATACTGTGACTTTAACATCCTGATTTGGGTCTACCGTCAGTATGACCCCTGCACCCCTGCGGAGGTTGCAGTCGGTCGCCCCGGTTACACTGACGCCAGAAATGACTGAATTCTCCACATATGTAACAAACACTCTGGTTCTTCTCATGGGAATTACTACCCGGTCCTTGACGTCTAGGTGGTCTAACCCCTGGCAGAGGAGAGTATGGGAGGTACCGGGGTTCAACCTGGCTGGCCTGTGGCGGTTGCTGCTGACTATCTGAACTAACCACCATCTGTCCTGCCAGTTGGGCACGAGTCAAAGCCCTCTGCCTCTCCTCATCTTGTTCTGTCTGAGTAGTTAACTTTCTTCGGTACAGGTCGACATAATGTGCAACATGGTCTATATACATCGCTTTAGTCATGCTGGTAAGACCCACAACCCCCATTAACTTCCTCTGCACTGTTTCAGGCAACCCTTGTTCAACCGTGCCTCTGAAGACCACCTGCTCAAATTTATTTACGTCTGGATCGTTTCCTGTGACTGATCTCCATCTCTGATACACTCGGTCCACATAAATTCTTGGGTGTTCAGTTTCACTCATGTTATCAATAATAATACTGCTGGGGTGTATATTAGTCGGAAAGAGGGCCCTCAAAACACGCCAGAGTCGGCCCCTGTACGCATCAAAAAGGTCCCCATCATCAACAGTTGTTTCAATGTATCTCTGAAGTCCTGCACGATTGAAACATTGTCCAGTGCACACAAACCAACTTGCCAGACAATCAATTTCTTAAAATCACCCATTGTTAATTGAATGCCCTCCAAAAGTACCTCGAACGTAGTAATCCAGGCATAGGCTCCGTCACAGAGCGGCGGCAGTTTACTTACAATGTCTGTTACGTCCACGTATGAAAATGGACAATAGACCAGGTTATGACCCTCAATTATCACTGGCATTTGTGTAGCAGTGATTGTTTCTTCCCTCCTGTTGCCAACACGTTCCCGCTCATCCATATCATAGTGTCGGGTGACAGCAAGATGTTCTGGCTGTCGCTCAAATGACCCCTGGTCACTGTCGTCATCACCGCTCACCTCAGAATTCACTGAGTCCCTACTGCAGTCGTCTGCTCCCAGATTGATAGCACAACTTTGTTGGCCAGCGGTGTCATCACGCCGGCTGTCCTTGCAGGTCTGGTCGGCGGTTCGTTGCCCCTGCCCTGCCTCAACTAGTACTGACTCAAGGGGTGTTGATGTCCTGGCCCTAATATCCTCCTTGTCCTTACAAGCTTTTTCCAAGGTTTGACCTATGACACTAAACAAATCTAAAACTGCTATTTCAAATTTACGCTTCACTGTTCGGGCTTCCGTTTTCTGTCCTGCTCTATGCGTACGGACAAGGACCCTCATAGTTCTAATAATGTCCTCATTGAAAGTGCCCGTTACCGGCCATCGCTGTTCAATTTCAGGCCAGCGTTTATTCCATTTCTTTGAAATCACGGAAATACCCACAACGGCGGGGTTATCCCGCTCCAGAATTCCCACTGGGTTTAGAATTTCCTTAGAACTCATCCTAAACACTAAATGAGTACCAGATTAACACAACAGCAACTGCAGTGACACTATCTGTTCAAATGTTATATCAGATCTACTGCCTATTCTATTTCCCAGAAGTTGTTCCACACAACAAGAAATGGGACAATTCACTACTTTCCCTCTCCATCCAGACCAGGCCTCTGTGTCTTTTGTCTGAGTCCTTGCCTTGGCCTTTGTTGTTTTTTGGACATAAGAACACAAAAACGATGTCATTAGTACCACTTCTCCAATTCTTAAAAAATAACCCTCAATGACATGGGCCTTCACTCACACTCACTGTCAGGCTTCTTATCTTCTCATTTAAACCCCTGGCCAACGTCTACCCAATTCAAGCTTCATATGACCTGGCAAACATTGCTGTTTCTCCTGACACCTTACGGTGTACCCGATCATTATCCACCACCAAAAATAAAAAAATGTCAACAGTAGACAACAGTAGTCTACCATCGCTATGCCTTTTTTAAATGAGAAGATTTTCCACCCCTTCAACCACACTCACTCGCATCACACAATACGACAAGGTAGAAGTAGTCTATTATGTTTCTTCCACAGTACTACAAGGAGAGAATGACCCCCCCTTGACTCATGCACTCACACACTCATGTGCCGTGTCCTCTCACACATGGGGAACCATAATAGCTACCCCCACATTCCCCACACTCATTTGCATACAACCAACTCATAGAATGAGTAGATGGAGATTTCTCACTCAAAGCAACTGTTTAAACAATTTCTCAAATAGTTCCACACTCCTACGTATGTACACTCTACCGTACATGAATAGCCATTTTATAGTTCCCTTATCTAATTTAGTTCTTTCATCCAGTTATTTATTAACCTCCTATTAATTTCCAAATTTCAATTGTTCAAATATTACCTATTATTACTATTATTATAAACCTATTATAAATGTTCCAACCCAACTCAATATACCATCAATATACCATCCCCCCTTTAAAACCTGTGAAACATGTTTTAACCATAGCCTATACCGTCAATCCTTAACCCTCAGTAAACCACCCAGGCAACGGTACACACACAGGCCACTCCGACACAGAGTAAACCATTCAACAAAACCCCATCAGCTTCATGCGTTGCCATAGTCGGGAAGGACAGACAGGCCCCCCACCCCCGCCCCACCCCCCTCAATACCGAGGAGAGCGGGCAGGGAGGAGCAGCAGCACACACATGCATGCAGCAACAAGTAATCGAGTACTTCTACTTCCCACTGCAGAGTGCGTGTGGATCATAGGCCTACTCATACACTCCTCTCCTAAACCCCCCTCGGCAGTCGGCACTATCCCATCGGCCGGAAGGACAGATGCCGACAAGCGCATAGAGAGAGAGACCAACCATTTCCACTCCACATAGGCCAACGTGTAATACAAAAGCCCCTATTCCATATAACAACCATCAACAATATACAGTCGCAGTATAACACCACCTCAACCATATAACATACTCCACTCCCAACTTCATTACACTCACACAGAGACAACACAAAACACACAGACAAAATAGACAGACCACCCAACTTAACAGACAGATTTACACACAATTTACACCATGCAACACAAACACCCCATCATATCAAGCCAATTTCAATCCAATCATTCCCCCATATTAATTCAACTCCAATTCAATCATCTCATCATAAGTATCTGGTATCCCTATACGTACCCGGTGACACTATGCACCCGGTGACACTATGCACCTCACAGCGTCACTACGCAGTTCGCACAGCCAACATCCACCTTTATTTCATACACGTAACCCACACAAGACACATGCATAGGAAAAAAACACAATTCAAACACAAAACAAAACCATTATCCATTCCACCCATTCCTTAACACCAAAAGTGTCTAAGGGTATCCATCATCCTTAACACCAAAAGTGTCTAAGGGTACAACATCTCAACACGAAAAGTGTCTAAGAGTAGGCTACAATATCTTAACACAAACTGTGACTAAGACTGCACCATTTCAACAGCCCAGCTTAACACCGGAGTGACTAAGACTGGCCAAAAAACATTCTGTTTTGTTATGTGTTTGTCTTGTTACGCATTTCTTCGGTTGTGTTTGTCCATGCCAATGTTACATATACAAAAGAAAATTAATCACACCGTTCCACCCGCAACGCAAAGGGTGCGGTCCCCCCAGACTAGATTGTATAACCGAATAGGTTTGCAGCAGACATTCACCGCACAACGATGGAATTAATTGACTAACGCACGGCCCAACTCCACCAAGTCAGAGAAACGCACGGCTGTGCATGCGCACGGCACATCACATTTACCATGTCCATTTTAGTTGTGTATTATATTTCATTCCATTTCACTGTTATTCAATTCCATTTAATCTCAATTTTATTTAATTTCATTTAATTTCACTTCTATTTAGTTTTACATTTTTACATTAATTTACTTTATTCATAGCAATCGCAATTCCTAGTAACAAAGTAACTCATGGACTCTCACTCGCATCAAAGGCACTATTTCCACCATTATCTCCACCGCCAAATCAATATAGGTTCTTTCCGTTAACCTGTTTTGTGGAAACACAGTAAGTATAGCCAGTAACTTACCAAGTTCCCCCCCCCCCCAAAAAAATAAAAATAACAGGCTGAAAGCGTCCGTATAGCTAGCTCGCCAGATTTGTAATATATTGATGTTGATTAATGATGGAAATATGCCATGCAGGTTGTATAAAAAAGTGAGGTCCATCCAGTGTCCTTTTCTTTCTCATTTTGAGTTTATTTGAAGAACACCAGGAGCTTGCCAAATATGACCAAACAGGACCCAATATTCTCTGAGAAGCCCCGTTCCTCCTACCACCAGGCTCCTATATACTTCTGTGGGTCCCTTCCCACACATACCAAATCCCGTGCATGTGCGTGTGTGTGTGTGTGTGTGTGTGTGTGTGTGTGTGCGCGTGTGTGTGTGTGTGCATGTGCGTGCGTGTGTCAATGATACCCAAATGATAGCCAGATGTGGTCATCAATAGAGGCCTTGTGCTGATCTCCCCTACTGGTCCTCGTTCCTTGACCTGTCTGACCCCTGTCTGACAGAATGCGGAATGTCTCCCCTTAGTATCACTCACTGCTCATATACCATAATGAGAATAAGATGACTTTAAACATGAGCTATGTACCTAAACAACTCCTCATTATTGCAAATATGAAATACATGACATATCATACCTTTGTGGATGTAAATACAGGTGTTTCTCTATATATGTATGACTTGATGAGAACAGAAACATCTTAAGACATAGTCAAGGCTTTGTACTTTGTACGTACTCTCCATGAAGGGGGAAGGGTGGATCTCTGCATCCTGCCTACCCAATTTGAGTTCCTCCCACTGGTTCAGCTTACTGGGTCTCTCCACATCTCTATCGCAGATTGTGTCCCCAACTCTATATATATCTATACATATATGCCTACTGTATAGTATAATGCCTATATGTCTGGGCGCAAATACACGACATATCAAAGCCAGATTTTTTGCAATTTGTAGGAATTCTAGAAATATTAGACCTTAATTTGTCGAATATTTAAGCAATGTATAATGATCATGTGCAGTCCTACTTTCTTTTACTTATTAAAGACTTTTTCTTTTTTTTCAAATATAATTATAGTATAGTATACACTAGCCCTGGAACATGACTGCCATGATGATTATCATGACAGTCATGCAGTAACTTTGCCCTGTTTTTTGCGCTCGCTGCATTTACAAGATTTCCGTATATATAAACATTCAGATTTCAAATATAAAGTACTCACAAAGTGTCCCACGGGTGTTAGTTAGTAGCAGCGCCAGCGATTAGAATTGCTGCGTCCCGCGTTGTTTAATAAAAAGCATTTTTGTCAGAGCTCCCCGGCTACTTTTTTCAAACGGGGTTCGTTTGGGAAATCCACAGTTGCACAGCGGGAGTGCACTCGCCTATTAGTCTGTATTGGCAGGGCGGTCAGCCTACATATATCGAACACACCGAGTGCCACCCTCCTCCCGACCGATAGGGGCGCGTAGTTGAAAGCCAATGGCAAAATAACACCTCGGATAAAAATGCTTTTTATTAAACAACGCGGGATGCAGAAATTCTAATCGCTGGCGCTGCTACTAACTAACACCCGTGGGACACTTTGTGAGTACTTTATATTTGAAATGCGAATGTTTATATATTTTCATTATTTGTAAATGTAGCGTTCGCAAAAACCAGGGTGAAGTTACGTCATGACTCTCGTATGAATACGAGAGACATGTTCCAGGGCTAAGTATACACCTAATCTTTTAACATTCTGGACAAAATATCCAAATTCACACCGAGGTGCCCAGATATCCAAGAAAGGTGTATGGTCACGTGACTTGTCTCCTGTCAGGTGTGAAGTGAAGAGAACCAGGTTTTTATATACTACTCGGCCCGTAGTTATTTTTGTTGCTTTAGCATCGTTAGCACAGTAGCTAGCAGAGGCTGCAGCTGCTGAAAGTGCCCCGAAAGTGAAGAAACTCGCCAGAATGTGAAGCAGAGTCGCCCCGCGGCGAGTGTCCTTCACATTCTGGCGAGTCGTCAAGACGACTCGCCAAAAAGGGTAAAAGTGGCGAGTCTTCTTGTTACCAAAAGAACAGTGCGTGGCTGCGTGTGGAGAGAGAGAGAGAGAGAGAGAGAGAGAGAGAGAGAGAGAGAGGGGGGGGGGGTCCACTGTCCAATCCCAGACGGCACGACACGACACATGCACGTTTAGTTATAATTTTATCACCAGTATAGAACTCACTGTGTAGGCTAGTTTATGAATGGAACACCCCCCCCCCCATTTCCCCTCACTGTATGTATCTTTTCCCTTTTTGCTTCCTATATGATGAATTCCTGTTCTGTTCTTTAGCTACATAGAAATGTCTATTTGTATGTCTCTAAATGTTTTGATGAATTGAACAATGTGGACCCTGTTGTAAACAAGTGTAGCCTAATGCTTAATTGGGTCGTCCACTCACAGTTAACAGTCTTTGTATTGAGTTTGTGCTTGAAATGTACTGTAATTCTGCAAACTGTTAATAAATATTTAAATCAATCAATCAAAATAGCATAGTAGCCTAAGCCCACTTAGAAGTCAATTCAAATCATTGGCATAGACAATCACTGGCCTGACAGAAGTGGGTATGGGAAAGGGAGGGAGCAGTGCTCCACCTTGTGGTACCAACTGGCATTGGCGCACGCCGTGTGAAAACTGCTGAAAACTGAAACTGTGCTCACAGTAAGACACACAGAGAGACAGATGTCATTGAATTGAGCATTATCTATACACAACAAAGTGTGAATATATCTGGCTATAAAGCAAGTCTTCTCCGTTTGTGCTATCTAGATCTAGCATAGTAAGACAAGACACAACAGATACAATGGTTCTTCTGACAAACAAGACAAGACACAACCGTTCTCAATGTGTGAAGGGCCGTCATTTGGCTTCAGGCTTGTCGTCATTAACATTCTGTTTCTGTGTAGACGTGTCATGATCAGTTTGTGTGAACCAGGTAACCAACCAGTTTGACAACCTCTTCTCTTTCCTTGTCTCTGTCTGTCTGTCTGTCTGTCTGTCTGTCTGTCTGTCTGTCTGTCTGTCTGTCTGTCTGTCTGTCTGTCTGTCTCTCTGTCTCTCGAACAGGCTTTATTGGCATGACATTTTACAAGTGTTGCCAAAGCACAATCACAGATATGACAAACAACAACATAATATCACTGAAATGAAAAAAATAATACTTGTGACACGAATTGACATATTTTGCAGCCAAAACAGCACATTCTTTCTGTTCCCCCAGAAGGAGTGGTCATTTCTCCCTTTCTATCATACTTCGGAATTCTGGGAAATTTGTTTCAAATTTTGGGAAAAACTCTCTATAGCTCTGTCATCACAGTGACAGCTCCTCTCTGGGCAGCCAGGTCTGTCCTGTCCTGTCTGTCTGTCTGTCTGTCTGTCTGTGCGTGCACATTGTCAAAGTCTTTCTCAGGTTTGTATCAGTTACTGTAGTTAGGTAGTCTGCCACAGTATACTGTCTGTTTAGAGCCAAATATGTTTCTAGTTTGTGTTGTGATTGTGTGAGTTTGTTCCAATATGTGATGTATTTATCTTTTTCTTTAGTTATAATCTAATAGTCTCTCTCTCTGTCTCTCTCTGCCCCCCCCCCCCCTCTCTCTCTCTCTCTGTCTCTCTCTCTCTCCACCCATCTTTATCTAATCAGGACACAGAAGTCATTTTATTATCCAGTCCAAAGTCTACAGTACAGAACCAGAACCAAGGGTGGTCTACAGTACAGAACCAGAACCAATGGTGGTCTACAGTACAGAACCAGAACCAAGGGTGGTCTACAGTACAGAACCGGGCGGACAGGATCCATGACAGGTAAAGATTCCATTGCACCTGTATAGGTAGCACCTTGTCATTACCTTTAATATATGGTAAGATGGACGCGGTCTGCATGACTCTCTCTCTGTCACCAGGCTGGATTGTCCTGTTTTTAAACGTTGCAGGCATCAGATCTACAAGCTCACAGCGCGGCGCGATGCAACGCGCTGTGAGCTTGTAGATCTGCTCTTGTAGTGTGGGAGGAACGAGGAAGTGTCTCGTTCCCTTCCCCCTTCATTCTAGCTTATTCATTCTAGGGGGAAGGGAACGAGGTCACTGTCACACCTCATTCCTCCGACCCACACTACAAGAGCAGACCTACAAGCTCACAGCGCGTCGCTTTTTCCTCTGCTCTGCTCAACAATTAAGCTACAGGTATATATAAAATATACTTTATGCCGTTAGTATGTTGTGTTTACACGTAACCTGTGTGGTTAACAATAGACCTACTACATGTATCTCTGAATATTTAATACTTTACTTTTTCTATTACTAAACTAATTAAGCAACAGCTACCTATCCTTAAATATTTTCAATAATATTAGCCTGCACTTGTATTATGTCTTCTGTAATCTCAGCATCATTGAAAATGAAGACTTTGTCCTTTTATAAGAAAACAAATAAAGGTTAAATGTACTTTTGAACCCCTACCATGAAATGTTCTATGAGCAGGGTGTGGCTGCAAACAAGTTCTGGTCTTTTTCCTCTGCTCTCTGGCCAGCTCTGCTCTGCTCTGCTTAAGGTCTACAGGTATTTATAAAAGATACTTTATGCTGTTAGTATGTTGTGTTTACACTTAACCTGTAGATCTGCTCTGCTCAACAAGGTCTACAGGTATAATATAAAATATACTTTATGCTGTTAGTATGTTGTGTTTACACTTAACCTGTGGTTAACAATAAGCCTACTACATGTATCTCTGAATATTGAATACTTTACTTTTTAAACTAAGCAACAGCTACCTATCCTTAAATATTTTCAATATTATTAGCCTGCACTTGTATTATGTCTTCTGTAATCTCAGCATCATTGAAAATTAAGACTGTCCTTTTATAAGAAAACAAATAAAGGTTAAATGTACTTTTGAACCCCTACCATGAAATGTTCTATGAGCAGGGTGTGGCTGTAAACAAGTCCTTGGCTTAGTCCACTTCCCTGCAGGGTAAACAAAGAACTTTGCTTTGCTTTGCTCTGTGCACGTATCATTCAGTGAAAGATGTATTTAATGTGTACTGTGTTGTTTTCTCATCAGATTTCCAGCGTCTCACTCTGGACACAAACACAGCACACTGTGTCCTCTCTCTGTCTGAGAACAACAGGAAGGTGACACGTCAGGATGGTCAGTATCATTCATATCCTGACCATCCTGACAGGTTTGATAGAAAGGTTCAGGTTCTGAGTTCAGAGAGTCTAGATGAACGCTGCTACAGTGAGGTACAGTTCAGTGGAAAGGTTGGGATAGGAGTGACTGACGGAGACATCAGTAGGAAAGGAACGGGTCTGGACTGTGTGCTTGGAGGGAATGAACGGTCCTGGTGCCTGTACTGTGCTGATGGTCAGCATGATAACTATTACTCTGTCAAACACAATAGTAAGCAGACTATTCTTCCTATTGAACCCTCTGGTATCTGGACCGTCCCGATGGGACTCTGTCCTTCTACAGAGTGTTAGAGGACACTCTGACTCACCTGTACACCTTCCAGACCACGTTCACTCAACCGCTCTACGCTGGGTTCTATGTTTGGCCTAACTCCTCTGTGTCTCTGTGTGAGGACAGACAGGCTGTGAGGACAGACAGGCTGTGAGGACAGACAGACAGGCTGTTAGGACAGACAGACAGGCTGTGAGGACAGACAGGCTGTGAGGACAGACAGACAGGCTGTGAGGACAGACAGACAGGCTGTGAGGACAGACAGGCTGTTAGGACAGACGGGCTGTGAGGACAGACAGACAGGCTGTGAGGACAGACAGACAGGCTGTGAGGACAGACGGGCTGTGAGGACAGGCTGTGAGGACAGACAGACAGGCTGTGAGGACAGAGACGGGCTGTGAGGACAGAGAGACAGGCTGTGAGGACAAACCGGCTGTGAGGACAGACAGACAGGCTGTGAGGACAGACAGGCTGTTAGGACAGACAGACATACAGACAGGCTGTGAGGACAGACAGGCTGTGAGGACAGACAGACAGGCTGTGAGGACAGACAGACAGGCTGTGAGGACAGACAGACATACAGACAGGCTGTGAGGACAGACAGGCTGTGAGGACAGACAGACAGGCTGTGAGGACCGACAGGCTGTTAGGATAGACAGACAGGCTGTGAGGACAGACAGACAGACAGACAGACAGACAGACAGGCTGTGAGTCGTCTGCATCCTATATTAAACATGATGTGTTGTCCAGTGTGTCGCAGCGTGAGCTTGTAGATCGGCTATTTCGTGTAAAAACAGTGTAAAAACAGTCATTACGACCGCATCAAGGCCCGCCAAATGTTTTATTCCAAAGACTGACTAAAACTAAAATAGAAATTTGCTGCCCAAAACAACACTGTTGTCACAATGCTGTTATCTTATATAACTATATATTTGTTGTTATATTTGAGATGTGTTGATTAAAAACATATTTACATTTCATGCTGTTGAACGCCTTCTTTGACCCTCCTATCATGTCCTATGACCCTTCTTTGAGGGGCGCTAGACCCTCCTATCAGCAGCTTTTCAGGGTGAGTGTAACCCTCCTATGAGCAGCTTTTCAGGGTGAGTGTAACCCTCCTATGAGCAGCTTTTCAGGGTGAGTCTGACCCTCCTGAACAGCTTTTCAGGGTGAGTGTGACCCTCCTCTGAACAGCTGTTCAGGGTGAGTGTGACCCTCCTCTGAGCAGCTTTTCAGGGTGAGTGTGACCCTCCTATGAGCAGCTTTTCAGGGTGAGTGTGACCCTCCTATGAGCAGCTTTTCAGGGTGAGTGTGACCCTCCTATGAGCAGCTTTTCAGGGTGTGTGTGACCCTCCTATATGACCCTTCTTTGAGGGGCGCTAGTCCCTCCTATGAGCAGCTGTTCAGGGTGAGTGTGACCCTCCTATGAGCAGCTTTTCAGGGCGAGTGTGACCCTCCTATGAACAGCTGTTCAGGGTGAGTGTGACCAGAACGCAAACATTGAAGCTAAAAGTGAGGTAATTCACAGCCCTGGAATCCCAGAGTGCTACATGGTTAAACTTCATAATCAATAGAGGGTTAAAAAAGCAGTGTTTAAAAAATGTCGAGCCGGCCCAGGCAGTGGCGTAACTGTCTGGGCACCCGACTGGCAATCCAGTCGCAGTGTGCCACGGGTTCGACTCCCGAGCCCGACGGCGACACGGCACTGTCTGTCCCTTCAAAAAACCAATAAAATGCGTAAGCCGCAAAAAAATATCTTAAAAAAAATAAAAAAAAAATGTCGAGCCCAAAAGGATATTGCTGACAGTGGTTACACGACAATTTAACACCGAAAAGCCCTTCCAAACTAAAACACCTTTTTGGCCTGCATGCTTTAACACAATCGGCGCCGGGATTCCTTCAAAATAGGAGCTCTGGGGTGCCGGAAAGACATTTCTTTACTCTGAAAAACGATCCGGGAAAGAAACGGAGAAATAGTTTGCTTTACTTTGCTAGCTTAGCTTGTTCTCGTTTTTATTTATACGATAATATGCGAACAGATTCTTCTAGTACCAGGACCTCTTGTCCTTTGACACTGATTCTCATATTGTTATATCAGTATCATCAGAAGGGTCATAATACACCACTAGCTTTCTTCACAGATGTGTTCATAAAGGTTGGGGTGTTCAATCTGTTCCAACGATTCGTTTTCAGTAAAAAAAAATGACTCCCTGGTCTATAATCAGTCATGTCTGCTTTTGTATACGCGTCCCAGACATGTGTACGGTAACGATAACTAACAAGTCATGTAATGCATATGTCAATAGATGTCTATGTGGTGTTTTTTTGTTTTGACAGAAAACATGTTAACCCATTCTGTCCTGAGATCAGATTCAAAAAATGTCTTCTACATCCTGACAGTTTTCTGAAAAAGCTATGTTTCTATACGTCAGTCGTTCTTCGATTTTTCAAAAATAGCAGACCTACAATAGCAGACCTACAAGCTTGTAGATCTGCTATTTTTCAATAGCTAAAGCATAACTTTAGCACCACCTTGAACACCAGCATCCCTATTCTGGGGGAATAGGAATGCTATCAAAAATAGCAATACCAATACAAGGTGTGAAGGTTGTTACACTCTTGTAAAAACTGATAAGAGTCGTATTCAAACGATCAACACTCCTACTAATTACTACGTCTTGTAGTATATATGCAGTACTAAATTACTCACACTAAGTTTTCTCTTTGTATTTGTAGTACATTAAAGTACTCACACAAAGTATTAACCTCGGGCAGTATCTGAAGTGAGTCAAAGTAATCACACAGAGTATTCACGTTGGAACCATCTCTGAGAGACCTGCGACCTCAGAGAGGTTCTTCAGGGCCAAGTTGACGGGAGGTTCGTCCTGGGAGCCGGACTCTGTTCTGCAATCGGGACAGTCCTTGTTCTTGTTCTTCTTCTTCTTCACCGTCCACCATTGATTGGCCAAAGAGGAGAACAATGGAACCATATCTGTCCACCAATCACAACCTAACTCACTCAGTATTAATAATGTTTTACTACATTCAGGCAAACTAATGTAACTGATCCATTTAGGAAGATAAATATTATAATTAAATTAATTATAATATTGCACATTAAAAAGCTAGCAGGCTTGAATATTTTATTAAGCAATGTGAATAGCTAATGTGGGTAAACATAAATACATGAGAGAAACTTCTAGGTGCAATAAGGCTCGAAGATATAAGTTATATATATATATATATATAGAAGGGCTCGAAGATATAAGTTGAGGTGAAGAAAATGCCAGCACTCATTGCATGTCATTTTACATGATTTTATTTACCTTACATTAAAACGTACACGTTTGGGCCTGTATGGCCTTCCTCATCATTGTGACAAGACAACAGGAAGTGTGGCATTTATGTGTGAGATACAAATCAACAGTTATTGAACACCGGTGTCAACCGTTATCATCTTACACAGTATCAATAAGAAGTCTCTATTTATGGTACCAAGACAGGATAAATATCATGTAAGCACAATCGAATAAATAGTAAAATATTAATACATCACAATGAGCTATCATAATGAATGTGGGGCCGACCACTAAAGTGCCTGGAAAGCTAATAGACTAAACAGACATTGATACATCTGATGATCTGAAACCCATTAGAAATGTATAAAGACAATAGATACATTTTCTTCACCAAAACATAAATATCCTATACATGACATCCACCAACAGCCTGAAATACATTTGCATTACACTTTACAATGTCAGAACTACATCCATTTCATTGAACATGAATAATAACATAACGCTATAACACTAAGTAAGTCCTAATAAATAACACTAACGAATAATGTGTCTTAATTGAAATTAAAACTATTCTACCATCATCCCCTTTCACTTTTTATATTTTTTATTTTTCAGAAGAGAAGAAATGTAATGAACTATTAAATATTTAAAAAAGAAAAACAGGTTCGCCTAAATAATGTTATATGATCTATAGAAAACTCAGTGTAGTTGCTGCTATTAACAGTAGTGAGAATCATTTAGATGAGCTGAATATAAAATACAACAAATAGAGCAGTAGAGTGTTCTTTCACAAGTTAGTCTGATGACTTGTTGTATCACACCTTCCATGGCTTTACCAATCACATGTAATGCAGTCAAAGTGGTGCACAAGGATGGTGTTCCATTGTCATTAAAACGTAGTCATTTGTCCTAGTTTTGTCTGAAAAGAACAGTGTGTGTGTAATGATGATGGCTAGTCGTTGGTGAGTAATTGATCTATCTATGCACTTTAACATTCAATTGTCATTCGGTATTGTGCATAATTAATGATGGTGGATCATTCAATGCTATGCTCACTGTTTTGTCACTAGAAGAAGGTGTTTGACCATTGCTTCGTCTATAGTGGTGGTTCTTCTGTGCATGACAGCAGTAGAGGTAAATATCTTCTGTGCATGACAGCAGTAGAGGTTAATATATTCTGTGCATGACAGCAGTAGAGGTAAATATATATGTGCATCGCAGCAGTAGAGGTAAATATCTTCTGTGCATGACAGCAGTAGAGGTAAATATCTTCTGTGCATGACAGCAGTAGAGGTAAATATATTCTGTGCATGACAGCAGTAGAGGTAAATATCCTCTGTGCACGGCAGCAGTAGAGGTAAATATCTTCTGTGCATGACAGCAGTAGAGGTAAATATATTCTGTGCATGACAGCAGTAGAGGTAAATATCTTCTGTGCATGGCAACAGTAGAGGTAAATATCTTCTGTGCATGACAGCAGTAGAGGTAAATATATTCTGTGCATGACAGCAGAGGTAAATATATTCTGTGCATGACAGCAGTAGAGGTAAATATATTCTGTGCATGACAGCAGTAGAGGTAAATATATTCTGTGCATGACAGCAGTAGAGGTAAATATCTCCTGTGCACGGCAGCAGTAGAGGTAAATATCCTCTGTGCATGACAGCAGTAGATGAAATATCTTCTGTGCATGACAGCAGTAGAGGTAAATATCTTCTGTGCATGACAGCAGTAGATGAAATATCTTCTGTGCATATCAGCAGTAGATTAAATATCTTCTGTGCATGACAGCAGTAGAGGTAAATATCTTCTGTGCATGACAGCAGTAGAGGTAAATATCTTCTGTGCATGACAGCAGTAGATTAAATATCTTCTGTGCATGACAGCAGTATAGAGGAAATATCTTCCACTATATCACGGGTTAGGCCTGTGTAGGCTATAGTGCATTACAATAGTCTAGGCGTGATGTGACGATGATGCATGGATAACTTTTTCTAGGTCTGATAAAAATGGCTTGATTTTAGCTATGCTTCTTAATTGGAAGAAGCATGCTTGCACGTTTTTTATTTATTTGGGTGTCAATGAAAGCCCCAAGGTTTTTGGCTACCAGGAAATGTGAACAAGTAGCCTAAGCAGAGGACAGTACTATATGCATGCGAATATATATATACGGAATATATATATATAACCTTTTCCCCCATAGTATTAAAGTAGAAAAGTGATTTGGGGAATGGGATCAGATGAGGTTCTCAGTCATTCTCACAGCCACTTCATGTTCTCCGGCCATCAGGTCATCTTACACCTGAAGGACTCAGGCTTGTTGATGTCCTCCCCGGTCGGTGAACACATGGCAGGAGGACTGATGACTCCCCAATTTATCATCATATGCCCATCCAAGGTTGTAAAGTAGTTGAGCTGTATTTATGGGTAGCAGATGCAATGATAATACAATACACGGTGCCACCCAAGACTAAAATGGCTGATTATAAGTTATTATAATAAGTTCACAAAGCAAACACCTGTTGCTATAGCTAAAGGAAAAAGTTGATCAATAACTTGAAAAGACTGCCTAAATAATTGTTTTTTTATTGTTTGTTCAGGAAAATATTTAGTTGGCAATGCATCATGGGCAATCTGGGAACCCATTGGCAAAACAAATGGAAAAACAGCGCCCCCAACAGTCTGTCTTGAGAGACTACACTACATCATTGGTAACACCTTCCAGTGAGCCAACTGATTATGAAGCAGTGACTGATGCAGCAGCTACAGTAGCTGTCATAAACGACAGTCATGTAAATATAATGATATAATCCTGCATTGATGGAGTAGTAAAGTGGTATACAGTAGCTACAGTAGCTGTCATAAACTATACAGTCATGTAAATATAATGATATAATCCTGCATTGATGGAGTAGTACAGTGGTATAGCTACAGTAGCCATCATAAATGACAGTCATGTAAATATAATGATATGAATGAATGAATAGTTTATTTCGATCTTTCAGAGGGAGACATTACACAAAAACAGTTTACTTTTTCTTTTTAGGTGATGGAAAAGGCATAGGCAGAAGCTTAAAGCTTATTAGTGCCTATCCTTATCTCAATGTATTACAAAATACTATTGAAGATATGCATCACAATCAACATATAAACAAAACAAAACAAACAAATTACATTTATAGAAGAAGAAAATAAAATTAAACCAACAAAAAACAAAAACAAAAAACAGACAACGAGAAACAAGGAGGAAAAAAGACAAAAACAGACAAAGCTACAATGTTATACCTTAGTCCAACACTACATAGCATAACATATAATCCTGCATTGATGGAGTAGTACAGTGGTATAGCTACAGTAATATAACCCACACATTCTCTCAAATATAAATCCTGGACCTTATAGTGATGAATTGGACAGAAGCAGAATTACAATGTTTTATAGCACGCTGTGTAAAGACACATGGCCCACAATCATAATTCATTATTATTCTTTCTTTCTGCACTGTACTGTACTGTACTGTACTGTACTGTACTGTACTGTACTGTACTGTACTGTACTGTACTGTACTGTACTGTACTGTACTGTACTGTACTGTACTGTACTGTACTGTACTGTACTGTACTGTACTGTACTGTACGTCTCGCCTATATGCATGTCTGGTGTGATTGGAACGGGATGAAGAGTGAAGAGAACGAGGCAATCAAAGTACAGACATGTTGTATTTCTGAGATAGAAGTTTTATTACATGAGCAGTTAGTTATCCAGACCGTCATTATGTTGCACATTAGGCTATGCCATTTTGACTTTAATATTCTGCTTGTCAAAACATGTCAAGGACATTGATGAGCAGCATGTGCATCACATGCACACAATAGACCGTTAGGCTAGTACAGTGAAGGTATTAGGCTGTTAGGCTTTTGTTGGTTTATACAGAAACAGGAGATGGGCTCCTGCCCTATGGGCCTCATGGCTACAGAAACAGGAGATCTCCTGTTTCTGTAGCCATGAGGCCCATAGGGGCAGGAGCCTATCTCCTGTTTCTGTAGCCATGAGGCCCATAGGGGCAGGAGCCTATCTCCTGTTTCTGTAGCCATGGGGCCCATAGGGCAGGAGCCCATCTCCTGTTTCTGTAGCCATGGGGCCCATAGGGGCAGGAGCCCATCTCCTGTTTCTGTAGCCATGAGGCCCATAGGGGGCAGGAGCCTATCTCCTGTTTCTGTAGCCATGAGGCCCATAGGGACAGGAGCCTATCTCCTGTTTCTGTAGCCATGAGGCCCATAGGGCAGTAGCCTATCTCCTGTTTCTGTAGCCATGTGGCCCATAGGGCAGGAGCCTATCTCCTGTTTCTGTAGCCATGAGGCCCATAGGGGCAGGAGCCTATCTCCTGTTTCTGTAGCCATGAGGCCCATAGGGCAGGAGCCCATCTCCTGTTTCTGTAGCCATGAGGCCCATAGGGGCAGGAGCCTATCTCCTCTTTCTGTAGCCATGAGGCCCATAGGGGCAGGAGCCTATCTCCTGTTTCTGTAGCCATGAGGCCCATAGGGGCATGAACCTATCTCCTGTTTCTGTAGCCATGAGGCCCATAGGGGCAGGAACCTATCTCCTGTTTCTGTAGCCATGAGGCCCATAGGGCAGGAGCCCATCTCCTGTTTCTGTAGTGTGAGGCAGCTTGATGTACAAGTACACCCCCTGGACATGACGCTAGTATGTCACAGGGACTTACTTACTTACCCCCAATCCAACCCTTGTGGCAGAAGATACCATAGACTGAAAAGGGGCGTTTGTGGTTGACCTGAGACCTCCGTCACTCCGCAAGGACGCCTCCCTGCTTGGTGATTCCTTTGTCGACACTGATAGTTGACAGTTTGATAAGTAGCATCTGGAACACATCTGGAGACAGAGTCTGTTGGAGGACCCGGAGGAGTTCCTGGGGCTGGCCGCACACTACGATGGCACGGCTCAGGTGGTCCACGCCCTCCTCCATGTCTCCTCGTAACAGGAGTTCCTCTGCCAACTGGACCTCACCCAGGAAGAACCTCTGAACAGCCTCTTTATCCTTCAGGTCAGGCAGCGTTGACACGAACGTCTTCTCTTTGGTCGCGTTCGGCTTCCTCCTGCGTTCGCGCAGCTTCTTCTTAAAGTTCGGGTCACTCCGTCGTTTTCTGTCAAAATAAACGCAGTATGCGATGAAGACAGTCCCGCACGTGCCAGCGACAATGGTGCTTGTTTTATTACCCATCGTTGTGTAAATGTAACCACACTGTGCCAGTTAAGCCTATATGCCACCAATTTGTGCAAGTATGCCAGACTGCACGATATTTGGGGGTGACAGCTGTCATTCCCTTACAGTCTCTTTATCAGTACTTGGATGTCAGTCTTGGAGTATAATGACGTCACTAATGATGTCACTCAGAGTCATCAGTACTATGAAATCATTTATTGACTTCAAAAAGGCATTTGACTCGATCCACAGATGCACCGTGATGAGAAGAGAATCCTTAATTAAGGCCTACGGTGTCATAGGACCATTAAGGAACAAGGGCGGTGCCTGTAAACGAGTGCGTTTGATGAGGGCTAGGTGCACACAGAAAAATTACATACCAAAAATCTCAATTGTTGCCAAATTTTCTCAGTTTCTAAAAAATAATGTTTCAGAAAAATATTCTTTCACAAAAAAAAAACTTCGAAAATGAAAATAACAAACTTACATTGCTGCAATAGAGGGTATGCAGTGCACGTGACATCATCATCATACCCGGAAGTTATGCGGGAATGCCTACTGAGTGGCAAAAAACTACTTTCTGGCCTCGACAGCCCATACATCCAAACAGAAAAGTCCTATTTGATTAATTGATTCCATTAAATGACTTTAAACAACATAAATTTCACTTTGTCACTCACTTTGCCACTCGACTTGCAATTCACTTTATGCATGCGCATTATACCCTCTATTCAAGCACACAGTCTGTACATTTCAGGTTCCAACACTGTACTACTGTAGGTGTCATGGCCTAGGTGCCGTGGCCCATGGCTATATTCTACACAGAAGTGTATTCTGAAATTGTGATAACCTTTGTGTTAAAGTGAAAAGTTTGCCACCTGTTGGCGTGTTTTGATTTTGCAACTCACTCACTAATTTTATTAGCAGCATAATTAGTAGTTGGGTTCAGCTTAGAGGGTTTTCACTTTCAGTGTGCTGATGCTCAGTGTGTGAAATGTTTGGTGCTGTGCAGAGCTCACTTTCTGCCTTTCCTTTGACTAGAAGCCCTCAGAAGGTCACGTCTGTAAGTTTATTGTATAATGTTGTGATTTTGTGCCCATAAGTTTGTATGTATAAATGCCATATCATTTATTGTATTTTGTATTTCTGTTACAGTTTTACCAATTTGAGCAAATCTTCAAGTAAAGATGAAAGACAACGACACGCCTAGTTTTTTGTCTTCTTGAACTTTTGAATGGTTAAGCTGTTGGATCACCTGTGTAGAGGGAGGCCAATAACACTAGGCTTCCAGCATGGGGCCCTTCTCTCATCTCAATGTCTCAGACAGTGACTTCTACCACTCAAACATAGGGCTCCCTCTGGTGGCCACCACCATCTGTCCAAAGAACAGGAAGGCCTACACACAAAGTATTCACCTACATATCTAGTGAACACCAAACAAAGAAAACATTTCCCAACCTTTACAGAAGTAATTAACAACCGTGGTTTTTAAACGACACATCTATTTTTCAATCATACTAAATAGTATGCATTGACAGAAACATGCACCCCCGTAAAATGGTGCAACCCAATTTGAGTCTTCCACCTATAAAAGGAGCAGTGGATTCAGTGGTGACTCTTTTCTGAACCTATATGACCAGGAAATGAGGATGCCAAGGAAGGGTGACACAGAAAATAGCAGCAGCCAGGCGAACGCGACTAGCAGGACACTGCCAAAGACACCAAGAGCTGCCATGTAGCCAGACCTAGAGAGATGGCATTATCTCCATATTTGGGAATATATACCTGTACACCCTATACATTATCAAAGTACTTTGAGGCCATATTCTGGGTTTTACATTTGGGCACGGACAGATGAACAGACTGGGACAGGCCTCAAGATAGCACCGACCGACTGCAGGTTCTGGAACCTGGATAACTGCTGATCGGAACTGACTTCACACTCACATTATGTGAAGGACTGACATGCAGAGATTTGTAATTCATAGATGTAGACTAAACTCCAGAAAGTGTATTTTCGGATCAATTGGAGCAATACATCCAGAGTGTAGGCTATTTATGGAGCAATGGTCTGTTGGAACAGTACAGACAGAGAGGGTGCCATGTACAGTATTTGAGGAGCAAATGGACCATTGATCAGAACAATAGCGAACAAACAGGATTTTAGCTCCAATGGGACATTTTCTGGACTATACCCCCGGCAACATACTGTAGCTGCCTAGACCCTAATAAACCTGACTGCTTCTCTGAGCATTCTTAACAAGACAGTGTTGTTTCATTGATGTAAATACGTAGACTATTCTTGATTCAATCACTTTAATAAACAACTTTCTACTATTAATGACAAAAATGAAAGTCAAGAAAATGCAGTTGCTGCAGTTATTAGACTAATAACTTGGAATGAATTGAGTCAATGCATTAATTAATACCTACCAAAGAGCATACAAATAACAAAGTCCAGCTGCATCTAGTGGGATATATTTTGATATAAATATCAATAAAGGCATCATACTACACTGGACAAACACATTTTTAAATGTTAATCAAATTGCACAATTGTCTGTTTTTCCATCATATGCAAACTGGAACAGGACCCACTGTCCTCTGGCTGCAGTCGATTCCGACCAAATTAATCAAATAAAATGATTTACTAACAAGACTTAAAATGGAATCAGTTATGACTCCAAGGCCTTAATCAATGTATGCTTTATTACTGGTGTGTGGTCTTTAATATTGGAACATAGAATTTAGGCAAATCTTTTTTTAATACAGAAATAAAATGTACTACACAGCCAAATAATTCAGAACTGTAGCCTGTAATCGTCATTTTCAAAATTATATATTCAAAATGTTCACATTTCACAAGCTTAATACTTTTAGACCTGGAACACCTATACGTCGTCATACCTTTACATACAGGTGTGTGTAGATTGTTGTATACAGTATAGCAACAATCATTTTTAAGCCATTAAAACCAGGAAAGCATCCGAGTTGTTTTAGATTTTGGCGTTGGCCATTTAAAAAAAATAGCAGATATACAAGCTCTTGCACCGCGAGCTTGTATTTCTACTCAGAACGGTGAACCGATATTCCACAGCGGTTGCTCCTCGCACACCAGCCCCTCTAGATCAGAAAGCAGGCTGCAGGCTAGCCTGTTACTAGGGTTGTAACAATATACGGTAGTAACCCGAACAGAAAAATCGATGATTGAATCGTGTTGTCATAATGAACCGCATCGTCAACCATGCAACGTATCGCTGTAAAAATGTATCGTTACACCCCCCAACCTGTTACAGTATAGAAGTCCACTAAACCCACAACAGGAGAGCTGTATAGAGCGTCGCAGTCCCGCCCCCTTTCATGACAACGCCAGGCCCAGGAAATTAATTCCAGTGCATTTTTCCCATAGACATTTCAAAAAGTATGTATTTAAAGACCTGTTGAGCGTCGTACGAAGCCAACTTGACAACAAACACAATATTTTGGACCAAACAAATAATTACAAAGAAGAAAAACAACAAAAGAAGTGTTGTTTTTTTCTACTTTCTAATTCTTTGTTTGGCCCCAAAAACATTGTGTTTATTGTCATGATTTGTCACGACAACAGTTGTCTTTGTCCGCGGCGTAAAACGTCTTTAAATACTTTCTGAAAAGTCTATGATGAGGAAAATGAACGGGGATTTATTTTCCGGGTCTCTCGAGGGGGCGGGACTGCGACTACTCTATATACAGTACATGGAAAATGGAGGATAAGACAAATCAAACTGTCAGAGGGTCAACAACACACCACCATACTGTACATACAGTACATACAGGCTACACTGGCCAAAACAAAAAAGGCACATTACTCCCATTGAGATAACGTTGACTTCTGGACAGAGTTCAAAATATGTATAATTATTGTTCCTGCAGGGCTGGGCAATTATGGACAAAATCAAATCACAATATAACTCGATGTTCTTACAGCAATGAAGCCAAACACATCCCTCCTTTAAAAAAAATATATATATATAATAATTTTTCTATGTAAAGTCTATTTAGACCAAAACTATTAACACCCTAATGTCCCTGTTTGTCCACAACTTGGATGTTTGCTTTCTTCTTGTTTTTATCACCAGGCAGTCTGAGGTTCTCCTCCGTAACCCCAGTCTCCTCTTCAGAGTCTGACCTTTCCTCCGGAGACGTTTGCTCTTCTGTGTCACTGTCTGAGTCGCTGAGCTCTACAAGTGCAACATCCTGAAACAAAAACAAAATAAAAACAACCACACATGTGTCAAATAAATAAAATCATTGATGTACGCATACAACCGATTCTATAGATGACGTCTCTCCTTTCATTCATTCATTAAAAAAAGGTAGGGCAAGTGATATTTAATCGTTTTTGTATATTGTGTTAAGAGTTGACTGACACTAATAGTTTATGTATATTGTGTTAAGAGTTGACTGACAGATCTGTGTCAATATATTATTTTTGTGTCCTGAGCTCGTACAGTAGTACAGTTTCAATGCACTTTTTCCAATAATAATAATACAATGATGACATGCCTAAAACAGGAACAACAGGTGAAAGTGCCGTACAGAGTCGGTGTAGTGGCTCAAGGCCTATTCATAGTCTGGATTTTCGGTGGTGAGGTAAAAACGGAGAGAAGGGCTGGAGCGGTGGCGGTGGTTTGCTCTTCACCGCGGCTCAGTGACGTCATGTTGTAATTCGGTGGTCACCTAACCACCGAAAATCCAGACTATGTATGAGTCTTCAGGCTCACAACGCAATTAAGCACCCAAAACAAATGTTTTAAGTTAAAAAAACAAATGTTGACTCACCATTTCTATGACTTTGTCTGCGTCTTCCTCCACACACTCGATGTCAAAGTGTCCCTGAGGAGACTCACTTATCTGCTGTTGGAGCTTTTCGTTGGCCTGGGCCATCTGTGGCAGGAAACTATGCAACCGGTCCAGAACTATAGCACACAAACACAACATAAACACAAGCACATTATCATCACACATGTGAAACCCTCAAGGACATTAGTACATCTGAGAGTATAAATGGAACAAAGGGTAGGGCTGTCAAGTGAGGAGGGAGGGAGGGGAGTTGCACCACTCGGTTCACACGGGTGTGATTTTTTATGAAACAAACACTTTGCAGACAGAAAGAGGACAATTCTAGCTTTCCGTACAGCTGCAATGTTGGTGAGTGTAACGTTGTTTAATACAATCAGATATTATAAGGACGTTTCTGTTTGGATGGGCTGTTAATAATTGGTTACAGTATTAATGGTTGGTGTTGAATTGAATCTAAAGTTGTTTGCGGCTACTGTTACCAGTTGACAAGTATAGTACTGCCATAAGATCATATATAAGCATATTCCCTGGCCAAGGGAGGGAGGATTCCCCCTTGAATGAGGGTCGAATCAGCTGAGGACTGTACTCGGCTATAACCACTATAGGGACCCCCGTAAAGGTTTCTGACATTTGAATGTTTACGTCTTTACGGAGGGTCCCTCTCCACCTTTACGGGGGTCCCGAGAGGGCCTTATAGTACTCGGCTATCTCGTGGCTTGATATAGGCCAAAATAAACAAAGTTGTAAGGTACTTTCAGAATCAGACGGGCATCGATTATCAGTAAAAACAGAGATATTAAAGAAGATAGCTATTATTGTAGAGACAGACAGACAGAAAGACAAGAAATATATCTCACCATTACTCCTGGGGACCCTCTCAGTCTGTAATGTCTGTCCGGCTTTTGGCTTGACCAGAAGCGTGTCATGGAGACCTGTCATTTAAAAAGACAAAATACATTTTTTAACAATCACTGCATGAGAGACACGAATCCACTCCCACAACGTTTGACAAGGAAGACAATGATCCAAACCTCCTCCGTTGCCAAATGACAACAAATCCTGCGAGCTCGTTTTCTTTCCGTTTAGTTCCATTTATTTAATGTTGTTTTGGTTTTGAAAAATCCACACGCGTCTCTCTCAACACGACAACATCCGGTTGAAAGGTTATAACCTAAAACAAACATTTCACTGGGGTTTTTCCATCCATCATAGCGCCCTCTAGAGGAGTAATTGATCCCTGCTGCCCAAAAAAAAAAACACCATAAGATCCCATTACCCCAAAGGGAAGGGGGGGGCATCGTGGTTTATGATTGGCTGGCGCGACTGACTGACTGTCCTGTCCGTCCCTCTGGGCAGTGTTGTTTTTGGCAGCAAATTTCTATTTTAGTTTTAGTCATAGTCTCTTGAATAGTTTTCACTTAGTTTTAGTCACATTTTAGTCACCTGGAATGTTCTAGTGTTTAGTCTAGTTTTAGTCGACAACACAACACTGCCTCTGGGGCTATGGGATGGTACAAGAAGGTTGTCAGAATAAATTGTACAAGGTGTGCTCCGCGCATGCGCTGACTCTCCACTATTGAAAATATTCGGTGGCACTTTTCTTTTTTGGTTATGACGGTGACGAGTTGTTGGTTCGGCTAGCCTGGCTGTCACCGTTCCGGGTTCTCTTCTGCTCCGTATCATTCATATATCACCGACCTCAACGACTAATGTGAGTTTATTGTCAACGCAAAAAACAAACACCAGATGTTATTTATGCTCAATTTATATACTCTGTAGTGTCTGCCGTATGACGGTGCTGCTCTGCTCTCCGAACACAAGCGATATAGCTGCAAGCTCACGTATATATATATAGGTATTTTTTCGCTCTGTTTTGATGTTGACTCTCCGCTTGCTAGCTAAGATAGCTAGCACCGCCGGGTGTATTGGCTGCTATAGCCCTACAAGCAGAACCCAATGGTACTGAAGTTTCTGACATTTTGGGGTGACCCACGGGGTTCCGAGAGGGGCTATGGCTGCTACAACAGCATATGGTGACATCCTTTAATTCCTACGATTTTATGGTGATGTCCTGTCCTGACTCCTCCTGAGTAAATTAACCGCCTCTACTCATTTGAGGCAGAAATGCCATAGTAGTACAAGGAAGATGGAGGCCTGTATATATATATGTCTGCATAATGTGCCTCAGTCCTGACTCCTGCAGCTCCTGCTTGCTTGCTTGGCCTGTTACGTATTAAAAACCGCAACAAATACTGGACTAGTCTTGCTCTAGCCTGTAGTGTAGACTAGACTATCACACTCACAGTCACTGCTTTAGGAAAATCATGGTTTTTAGAAATGGTCTGGAGATGTATAACTTTAACTGGCAGTGTTTCATGAGACCGACCTGCATGGCTGGCACTGGCTGCAGCTTCAGGAATGGCAAAACCACTAAAATAAAGAAAGAGGTGCAGCTCTTTGGATTAGTTGTATTTGGGCACAACATTACTGGAGCTGCTTGAGTTAGTCTTATACTTAATGGAAACATGAGAGGGAGGGGGAGGGGGGGCAGGTGGGTATGTATGGGCACAGTTACAGTACCAGGAAAAATAAAATAAAAAGTACAGAAATTACACTGACGTAACATCTCTGGAATACGAGACTGCTCGCCCCTTTTTACCAACTCACCCCGGGCGTTACAGTCGGCGGAACAGCCCAGTAATATCCTCTTCAGAGGTTTCATAAACGAACCAAAACTCAATGCGGGACGGAGCCGTGTGTGTTATAAAGGTGGTGCAAAAGACATCTTGAAAGAAAACGTATCGGTGTTAGCTTCGTGAGAACCCTGGATATAATCAGCTGCGTAATCAAAGTAAGAAGCCCAATTATCCATGGTTGATCTAATTCTAATGTAAACCGCTTTGTTGAGAGAGACGTTGAGGACTCTGATGATCCCGGTGAAGGATCAGCTCAGCTTTCACCTTATTCTTCACACTGCCTCTTCCAGGTCGGCACTGACTGGACTTGGCAATATACTCTGGCTTCACATTATAAGTCGGCTCTTTTGTAGTTTTCGGTACCGAGATTCCTCCTTTTCCCACTTCGCCTCGGCTGTTGCTTAAACGGTTAAACCATAACCTTATTCCTAACCTCAACCTCAGTAAAACGATGCCTAAACCTAACCCTATTCCTGAACTTAGCCCCAGTAAAACTATGCCTAAACCTAACCCTATACCTAAACTTAACCCCAGTAAAACTATGCCTAAACCTAACCCTATTCCTAACCTCAACCTCAGTAAAACGATGCCTAAACCTAACCCTATTCCTGAACTTAGCCCCAGTAAAACTATGCCTAAACCTAACCCTATACCTAAACTTAACCCCAGTAAAACTATGCCTAAACCTAAACCTATACCTAAACTTAACCTCAGTAAAACTATGCCTAAACCTAACCCTATACCTAAACTTAACCGCAGTAAAACTATGCCTAAACCTAACCCTATTCCTAAACTTAACCCCAGTAAAACTATGCCTACACTTAACCCTATTCCTAAACTTAACCCCAGTAAAACTATGCCTAAACCTAACCCTATTCCTAAACTTAACCCCAGTAAAACTATGCCTAAACCTAACCCTATTCCTAAACTTAACCCCAGTAAAACTATGCCTAAACCTAACCCGATTCCTAAACTTAACCCCAGTAAAACTATGCCTAACCCTGAACTTATTTCTAACCTTATTCTCAATAAAACAAAATAAAGAATACAAGAACCGCCGCACTGCGCTGTCAGCGTAAAAAAGATGACCTCTTACCCATCTCTGTAGTGAACAATCTGTGCCGAGTTAGTCTCCAAAATTATCTTTCAAATCAGCTTCAGATGATTTTACTCCCTATTAGCCTTGATCTTTTTGTCATTTCAATTATTTCTTTAACAAGTTATTAATTTGTTCAAGGTTCAACGATATAGTTACATTTGTACAATCTACATCATGGTTTTTATATCTGTTATGTCCATCTGGCACTAGACGAGCTTCAGACGATGATGACGGGGAAGATGGGTGGCATCATCATCCAACCGGCATAACCACCAGTCGTCCCTTAAGTCTCCTTCTAAGCCCTTCTTCTTCTTCATAACGGCCCAGACTGGATGGAGGGCGAGACATGAGACGACACCGCGTCAGCCTCAGGACACAGAATGAGCATCCGCACGCTAGGGGGCACAATAGGGGAGTCCCTGCTGGGCACTAGCCTGTCCGTGCGTATGAGTGGAGCGGTGGGTGGTGGGTGGAGCGGTCTCTCCCTCAAGCCCGTCTCGTCCGGGCGAATCACCTCCCTGTTCCAGACCATGGTTCCTACTGGATACACTAAGCTGCAGGAGGAGAGGCTGGCCATGGTGGACCTGGTGGGGGCCAAACCCAAAGCCGGCGAGGCGGGGCAACCCCACGGGAACGGCTACCGCCCAGACGGCGGCCCTCCTCACACCGCTGAGGGCCGTCGGCACAACTTGGACCGCGCCGCCCGCTCGTCTCTGACCTTGTCGGACTGCAGCGACGGAGGAGGACGCTACTCTGAGACCGAGCCCATGCTGCCCGAGGGAAGGCTCTCCTCCGGAGGAGAGGAGGCCGACGAGGAGGAGGAGGAGGAGGAGGGAGGAGCGGTTCAGCGTGCCGAGGAAGGCCACGGAGGAACCGTTGGGATCGGCGGCCGGATCTTGCCCAAGGAGTCGTGGCTGGCCATGGCGCTGCAGATTCTGCTGCCCTTCCTGCTGGCCGGGTTCGGCACCGTGTCGGCTGGGATGGTGCTGGATGTGGTGCAGGTAAAGGTTTTAACTTTCTTCCCCGTTATTAAGTGTTTTCACACCCAAGTGACTCTGGGGTAAGGCAGACCCAGACACTGACTTCACGTAACATTCTCTGCCCAGGGTTGAGCTTTATCTTCCTGGGTAGGGAAGGCAGCAGTCACCAAAGGGTAAAAATAATGTCCAAAGTTGAGCTTAACCCATTTTGGGGCTGGAACCCCTTTTAGTGTTAGCATTATGTTATGCTTTAGCTATGGAAAAATAGCAGATCTACAAGCTCATAGCGCGCCACCGAGTGGCGCGCTACGAGCTTGTAGGTCTGCTATTTTTGGAAGAATCGAAGAACGACTGACATAGAAACATAGCTTTTTCAGAAAACTGTAATTTTCAAACAGACATTTTTAGAAATCTGATTTCAGGTAAAAAATGGTTTAAGTTGTGGCTTCATACAAGTCGATAAGATGTTACGTGGTCACTTCAGTGGTCACTTTTCTCTGTAGCCAACACCACACACAGTTTTTGTGGCTGTTAGGTAATGATAAATATTAATTTCATAGGGTCAAGTAAGTACTATCTATCCCCACAGATGTCTGCTCTGCATAGTGAATAGACCCTATATTTAGTCTAAACTACCGGTATAAGCAAAGTCTGCATGCTTCCTTGGACATCGTCTTTCTTGTTTTCTTTCTTTCTCTACTATTCTAACTCTTTTCTTTAAACTATGCTGCAGTCAGAACCAACATAACTTCACCCACTCGTACACCTGTAAACCTGTGATTTCACAATAATAATGTTGAAATTGAAAATCACATCACAAAGCACTGTTGTTCAGAGGATGGATGAAACTTTTTATGTTGTTTATAATAGTATAATGATGATTATTTAATTAACCAGTCGAGTGGTTAGCATACCACGTATTACCACATGGGCTATAATGCCTGACAATTAGCCCCACCCGTACCACCATAAATCGCTGCCAGCCAAGTTGATGGACTGATATTACAATGTTTTAGACTGGAGCACTTTAGAGAGCACATTTAGAGCCAGCCAAATCTATGGACTTTAATGTTTGTTTAGAGCACTTTAAAGGCAGCCAAGTCTATTGATTGATTGAAGTATTTATTAACAGTTTATTTTTTATAATAATAATAATTACAGTACCTGTGGGTGGACGACACCATAAAGCATTACACTTGTTTACAAGAGGGTCCACCGTTTTCAATTCATCATCCATAGACTTATGGACTTTAACCCATTTTGGGGCGGGAACCCCTTTTGGTGTTTATAGCATTCTGTTCTACTTTAGCTATTGAAAAATAGCAGACCTACAAGCTCATACGAGCTTGTAGGTCTGCTATTTTTGAAAAGTCGTGAAAATGTGGCGCAAATCTTTGAATATATATATTTCAGAGCGAACATCTTTAACTAAAATATTGGCTTCTGGGGGGGGGGGTCCTTGGAACTACATATTTTGAGATGGGGGTCCGTGGCCCAATAGAGATAATTCTGGGGGTCCTTGACATGAAAAAGGTTGAGCACCACTGACTTATAGAAACATGGGTTTTTCAGAAAAATGTTCAGATTTAGAAGACTTTTTTTTAATCGACCTCAGTCCAAAATGGGTTAATGTTTGTTTAGGGCACTAATCAGCGAAGTGAGACGTCATGTGGCCGATATGAATACTGTGGGCGCCACTCACTTCACATGAGCGTAGGGATGGAGCTCGATAACCGATACCCGATAATATCCGATAACAAGCTTATCGAGTACCCGTTATCAATAGGTTTTGGGCTTATCAACACTGTTATGGAGCATAGCGGCCCATGACGTCATGTTTAAACAATCATGGCAAGAGGCCATCAAGAAATAAATGTAATCATCCATGCTGGCACAAACATGGCATGCCTGTCTAAAAGTGTATTGATACCTGCCAACCAGTGCTGTCTGGGTAAACAAAATAACACTTTGAAGTTTAACAGTTTCTTTAATATTATTTTATTGGTAAAAAGGTCAATTGCCTGTTAGAAATGTACTGTATTTGTACTGGTTCTTTTCAGAATTTATTGTCTCCTGTCTTTCATCATATAAAATGCTCGATAGTGGGCTCGATAAGAACCCGGCTCGATAAGCCTTATTGATAAGGTGATCGTTATCAATAAAAAATTAATTTGATTAATTTTTAAGGTGGGACTATACTTCATATAAACTGTTTCTCTGTGTATCTTCTACCGTCCCTCCCAGCACTGGGAGGCGTTCAGATACATCACAGAGATCTTTATCCTGGTTCCTGCCCTGCTGGGACTGAAAGGGAACCTGGAGATGACGTTGGCCTCTAGACTGTCTACAGCGGTGAGAGAAAAACACCCGAGTCATGGACCACAGAGAGTGACACACACACACACACACACACTACATGCATATATACCGTTTGAAAACGCTTCACATGGAAACAACACACACTTACAATTTACAATTTAGGCATTTAGCAGACGCTCTTGATCCAGAGCGACTTACATTAAGCAAAAGCATGGCATACATCACATATATAAAAAGTAGTTACCATGAATCATGTATAAACTAAGAACGTAACAGTGGAGTATCTATGTCAACTATACATACTATACTATATTTAAGCAATAATACACGAGAGGGTGTTGTTTAACGTGATTATTGCCACGACAGTGATGCGGTCAGGAACGAGACGAAGTCGAGTTCCGCAAGCATGTAATTACTCGAGTGTAATATTGCTATTCTACAACAGTTACCCTTAAAACAAAGAGAATCGCTGAAAAAATATATTTTTTTAACTAGAAAAAGTGCCATTCTGGGCACAGGTCTCCACCAGGATAGGAATGTAGGACATTGCAGCTTGCCTTCATCTGGTGGTTGGATAAAAGGGCAACAAAAGTAAATTATCCACAGATCTGTGCAGTTAGAGGTAAAACCACTTTTCGGCCAGTTATAGCGCCACCTTGAGGCTCAGTTGAAATTGTTCATGTGGCATTTCGTCCTCGGCCTAGTGGGAATGTGCGTGCACAATTTCACGGAAATCACGCGATGTCTTCATGATTTGCAGCATTTTGTTTGAAACTGAGCACTCCTGTGAACTTTGGAAGCCAATCTTAACCAATCAGGATGGAGTCTGAGAAATCTGAAAGACCGGTTTCGTTGAATGGCTCTAGAGAGACTGTGTACCAATTTGCGCGATGTTTGGACAAAATCTGTAGGTGTACTGTGCAAAAACTTGTTTTGCACAAAGCGGCCTCCTGGTGGCGCTATAACAGGCCGTTCTGGAAAGTTTGGGGCAGAGGTTCATCGTTGGCATCCAGGGAGTGTGTGTGCAAAATGTGGCATCGACCGGGTTAACGGTGGCCGAGATTAGCTGCTCACGGACACACGGACGGACGGACGGACGGACGGACGGACGGAGTGCAAAACATTGTCTCCACCAGGCCGGTTAACGGTGGCCGAGATTAGCTCCTCACGGACACACGGACGGACGGACGGACGGACGGAGTGCAAAACATACTCTCCCCCCATGCCTTCGGCCTGGTGGAGACAATGACACTACGACCACAAATGTCCAAAGAAACTAGCTAGCCTAGCCACCGAATTTGCTAGCGCTCTGGGAGAACAGAGCAGCTGAATTCTTTGTTTTGATTAGGTGGTGAACAGTGCTGGTTAAACCACCGGCTAGAAGGCTGTTTAAACCAATCAGATTGCTTCCTCTTAACGACCTGTTGTAGAATATATATTATACAATATACATGTGTACTATAAAGTGCCATGACTACATACAATGCAATTCTAGTGCTGTCTACGTAACGAGCTATAAGTCTGTCTAAAATACTATCTAAGTCTGTACATAAAATGCTATCTAAGGGGCTAGGCTATAGGGTAAGTGCTACGGGCCATGATGGAGTCTGAAGAGGTGGGTTTTCAGACTACGGCGGAGAGATTGGGAGTGAGGCTGCAGTTCTGACTGTGGTGGGAAGTGCATTCCATAGTTTTGGAGCCAGAAAGGGAGAAGAGTTTGGGACGCGTGGAGCGTTGTTGTCCCGGCGTTTTTTGTGAACACTTGTCTTAAACAGTCACCATGACACTGACATTTTAATAATTGTTATTATTAAAACTGTTCATGAACGCTATTTTTTTTTTTTTTTTGTTTTTGCACACCTTCTGCTCCAGTCAGCCCTTTTTTGCGATGTCACTGACCTAAAATATAACACGACGTCTGCATGTGGCTGTGTGCTTCTGCGGGTGGCAAACAAGACGTCAGACACACACACACACACACACACACACACACACACACACACACACACACACACACACACACACACACACACGTGTGTGTGCGGTCTCGTAAGCCCCTGTTGTTGTGCTCTTATTATCACTGAGGTCATGTCTTTCTGTGACAAAGTGTGTTACCAACATATCATTATATTAGGGCGTTCTTACGCGTCAGCTTCGTTGTCGGGTGAAAACGAGACCGGTGGATTTGGGGGTGGGGTTGATCTACACCTGTAGCAGGAACGTGGGACTTATTTCCCCTTCAGCTGTATCTACTCTGTTCACACTCCTCCACTTGTTGAGATTATTTATTACAATTTAGGCATTATGATAATTCCCCCAATGTACTGTATATACAATCCCTGTCATTTGCTGGCCCCAGCGCTACCGTTTGGTCTTTGGGAGGGTGTAGCCACGTGTCTCCTCCGACACACATGGAGTGGCCAGCCTCTTCTGTTTACCTGACTGAGTGTGACTGAGTTATTATTGTCCTAGTTACAGTAGTATAGTCTTCTTTGTCTTGTCTTCTCTTTTCTACTTCTTTTTCTATTTCTTCCGTCTGTGCCCCATGCCAGTGTAATAACTGGAGCGGGGGGTACTACTAGTACAAATCCCAAACCTAGAAAACAACATTTTTGACAAATGTCGCCCCAAATGACATGCCCAAAAATATGTTTTTCAAATGGCAGACTAAATCTTGTGCAACACCGTCCATAGCACAATGTACGTAGCAGAGCTTCTCATGTTCACCTTCTCTCTATCCGTCTCCATCGTTCTCTTTCTGCTCTGTTGAAATAGGGTGTTGTGGAACATAATTCCCTCCTTTGTTTGTCTCTGTTGGCTCTTCTCACAGCCCGGCTCCACATTCACTCCTTATTGTGTCAATATGGACAGGGCAGCTCAGTGTCGGTTTATGTTTCCCTCCCCTATCCTCCAAAGCACTCCTTCCCAAATGCAAGCAAGCAGCTCCACTAGCAGAAATGGTGCCTTAATTCAGTTCACCCTCGCCGCCCCTTCACACAATGTGTGCTGTCAGTGCTTGGGCAGCTTCTGTTGTAAGTCAAACAAATATTTGTCCGATTTCCATAATCAGTGATGTAAATAGGTTTTCAATGTAATGTAGTCCCGGGATGCAGGGATGGTCTTTTAGATGAGTCCCAGGGACATTTTATGAGTCCCAATTGAACCACGTTAGGAGTCATGTTTTGCCATTTTTACAAATTGCAGCATTTAACTCCCATTTCATTTTATATATGGTTATAATGTGGTTATATTCATGTAGAAAACAGAAGAAATGATTATTATAACTAAAGCTAGCAAAATAAACAAAATAGAAAACAGTACAGTAGTACAGTAGTGCATTCCGTGGTTACAGAGCTCGTTGTTTTATTGTGTCCCTAAACTATAAACTGCGTTTTGGAATGCAAAATGCAGCCTATTTTAATCTCTGCATAATGTATGATCTGTATGATCTTCCATAAGTCACACTGTGTATGCACTGCAGATGCAGATATTAACCACTTAAAGCCCATTGATCAGGGCACCCCAGGGGTCTATAGTACTTGTCCCCTCTACACCAAATCTCGCAAGTCGCAACGCAGTACACTGTGAACTATTTTTGCATAATGCTCACCTTTTTATGACATGCCCATGACAACAGGGACACTAGATTTCAAGTGGTTATAATCCATTTTGACCTGAGATCAGATTAAAAAAATGTCTAATACATCCTGACAGTTTTCTGAAAAAGCTATGTTTCTATGTCAAGTCGGGGTTCCCGCCCCAAAATGGGATAATCCAGCTGTGGTGGTCCACTCGACCCCGCTGGCCCTACAGCCAAAATGTCGAATTCTGTGTTCTGTTGTTGATAGAAAATGAGTGTGTGAAGTGAATGCTTTGTGCTGACGCAGCCTTATTGTCTCATCCCAACACAGGTGAACGTGGGCAAGATGGACTCTCCCATAGAGAAGTGGAACCTTATCATCGGGAACTTGGCACTGAAGCAGGTAATCAACTTGCACGTTGGCTCACTCGTGGCAGGGCGTCTTGCCAGGACGATATAGGGCGTCCTCGTGGCACTATCTTGCCCAGGACGGACTCATTCACTGGGTCGTTCCATCGATTCTCCTTCCTGATATAACCCATTTTGACCTGAGATCAGATTCTAAAAATGTTCTTCTACATCCTGACAGTTTTCTGAAAAAGCTATGTTTCTATGGGGCAGCGGTGGCCGAACGGTTTGCGGAGCGGTCTTGATATCGGAAGGTCGCTACTCACTAGTTCGTATCCCCAGACCGGCATGTTAAAATTACCACCGCTGAAGTGCCCTTGGACAAGGCATTGAACCTCTACCATGAAATGTTCTATGAGCAGGGCCTGGCTGTAAACAAGTTCTTGAGCTTTGTCCAGTTACCCTGGGTAAACATAGTACCTTTCCTTTCCTTTCTATGTCTGTGGTTCTTCGATTTGTCTAAAATAGCAGACCTATACAAGCTCGTAGCGCGCCACTCGGTGGCGCGCTACGAGCTTGTATTAGCTATTTTTCAATAGCTAAAGCATAACATAATGCTAACACCAAAAGGGGTTCCCGCCCAAAATGGGATAATCTATCTGTATTCTGTGAGGGCTGTGTTGAACAGCCCTTTCTGAACAGGTTTCCGGTAATAATCTACCCGGTGCCTGGATCCTGATAAGATGAGTCAATATGTGTAGTAGTGCTTTGTGAAAATGTCATTTCAATATACTTTTACTACAGTGTGTATATATGATGATTTTTTTATATGAATGCTGTATACTTCCTCTTGAGATCTCCTTTTGCATAATTAGTTATGCAACACGAGCTCACAGAATGTACAGTCTGGGCTATAAAGTTATGTAAACGCGTAACTTATTAACCGGTTTCCCAATGAATGTTTTGTGCTCTCCCAAATGCATCTCTCTTTCTGTCTTGACCTTAAACTATTGGTGTTACTTGTCTATCTCTCGCTCTCGCTCTCTCTCGCGCTCTCTCTCTCTCTGTTATTTAACCCATTTAGGCCTGACATCGAAATTAAAAAAGAATCTTCAAAATCCTGACCCCGGACCCCAAAAATGATATGTAATATGCCTCTCCCCCCCCCCCCCCCCCCCCATCTGAAAATATGTTGTTCCAGGGACCCCTCCCCAGAAGCAATGATTTGTGTTAAAATGTTCACTCTGTAATAATATATATTAAAAGATTTGAGGCACATTTCACGAAAAATAAAATCACACCCGTGTGCACCCATCTCTTTCACTGTTATTTAACCCTTGGCCTACAATTAACGGAAAAAACGGAATTAATCGAAAAATCTAAACCTCCCGTTAACGAAAAAAACGGAATGACAATCAATATCAGTTATCGCGGGGTCAAAAGAGCAAAATTTTATATTTTTTCGCTAATATCACTAATGTTGGATGTAATTTACCAAAAAACGGCCGAAATCCGCGCGATCGTGCGCTATCGTGCACGCGCGCCGTCTATGTGCGTCGCTGTAAAAAATTTGATATTTTGCGATATTTTGGGGTTGATTTGAGGTTAATTTGACTTGGTTATGAAAAATATACGTAGCATTAGCTTAGCAATCCGGACCAGCCAAGCTATTGACTAGGGTCAAAATACTACAGGATGTTGTTGATCGTTGAACCGGAAGTGACTTAGGAAGATCCGTCTATTTTAGCCAAAATCAGCATAATGGTGCTTTCCCGCCATCTGGTGGCGATTCGAGAGAATACATTTGCAATGAAAGAAAAAAGAAAAAACATCTCTTCAATCCACCAGATCTTTTTTTTTTTTAAGATATTTTTTTGCGGCTTACGCCTTTATTGATTTTTTAAGGGATAGAAAGTAGGTTGACAGGAAACAGGAGAGAGATGGGGGGATGACATGCGGTAAAGGCCGTGTCGGGTCCGGGAGTCGAACCCGCGGCACACCGCGACTGGATCACCAGTCCGGTGCCCAGACCGTTACGCTACGGCCTGGGCCCACCAGATCTTTCTTGTATGTTAAAACAATGAATTAAAAATATGCCAATTTGTTACCCAAACAAAAAAATTGGGACTGGCAGTCCAAGGGTGACATCCTCGTATTATTTTTAAGTGTAACCTTCTTGTTCTTGTGCGTTGGGTCCGGGTCCAGGTCCAGGCCACAGTGGTGGGCTTCCTGGCGGCGGTGGCGGCCGTCATCCTGGGTTGGATCCCAGAGGGAAAGTTCCAGATGAGCCACGCCGTGCTTCTCTGCTCCAGCAGCGTGGCCACGGCCTTCATAGCCTCCCTGCTGCAGGGTACGAGCACACACACACACACACACACACACACACACACACACACACACACACACACACACACTGATGTGGGGCGGCTGTGGCTCAGGAGGTAGAGCAGGTCGTCCAATGATCCCTGGGTCGGCGGTTCGAATCCCGGCTCCTCCTCCTGTCCACATACAGTATAGAAGTGTCCTTGGGCAAGACACTGAACCCTACGTTGCCTCCAGTGAGTCGGTCGGTGTGAGCTCGCCACCGTCGGTGTGTGAATGTGGGAAGTGAGGACGCTAGCGTCGACTGTTCGCTGCTTCACCTCCCAATGTATGAATGAATGAACCATTGTAAAGCGCTTTGAGCACTTGGAAAAGCTCTATAAAAATTAAATTCATTCTAATGCTGGCCGGAGGAGGCTCCAGGAAGTTGACAGGTCCACAACCAAGTACATTCCAGGCATTTTATTTACCTCCAAAAAAGTATGCAGTGCAAGTCGGTGACAATACAAAAAATAAATAATAATAATACTGGCCAAAATAACGTTCCAATAAATAGGAAACGAAATACACCTGCTGGTTCAGAGTAATGTAGTAAGAGAATGGTGACACGCTTTGATCTCGCCGCAAAGCGGGGTACCCTATGGGCGATAGTTCCAAACATTGCTCCTAGTATTACCTGGAACTATTCCATTGAGATAGAATGAGCACTTCCGCATTCCATTGTTACAATGAGAGTCAACGGGAGTGTCAACGGGCTAAAGTTTAAGAACACAAAGCAGGATCTTTTAGAGACTGTTACAGGCTGTGTGTCCTTTGATGAGGTCTTGGTCTCGCAGCTCTCTCCCTGATGTCTCTTACTAGCCTCAGGTGATACTGAACTCCTTTCACCTGCAGTAATCCTGCTTTTATATACGTGTGTCAATTGATCATTGACTTAACTGTGGTCTGTTTGCAAGGTCCTTGATATTGTCTAGGGCAGGGGTGCCCACACCTCTTTGACTTGAGAGCTACTTTCAACATGATCAACTCAACAAGATCTGTACCCACTGAAAAAAATTATACTTTTGCTGTAAATGGCTTTGGAATGGCGGCGCTGGCATTACATGTAAAACAAATACAATTGGAATGGGAAAGGGAGAAATGAAATAGGTGGAGATTTTGTATTTACTTTGTAATTCTACCGACGTTTGGGCGCAGCAACACTCTTGAAAAGTATTGTTGTGGGTTTGAGCTGACAGGCTTTTTTATGTCAGTCAATCAATCAAGTCAACTTAATTCAAGTGGCAGATGCAAAAGAATTGTTTATATTTAAATTAACTATTCTTTAGGTACCCGTCATGTGATCTACCTGCACGGCCTTTGTGATCTACTGATAAATCGCGATCTACCTTTTGGTCACCCCTGGTCTAGGGGCACGGGCTGCCCGTGACACACACACACACACACACACACACACACATTAAGGCTCAATTTATACTTCATCATACAACGGTCACAGTGTCGCGTCCCGAACAACAAGCTTTGGCGTGCGACATGCGTCACATGACGGAGCATTAATTAAAGCATTATACATAGTCGTATACAAGACATGGACACCTACACTTTGCATATAGACTCATTCACACATGTAGACACGTGCACAACAATGCTGACACCTAACGGTTAATAGTTAATACACACACATTCACACATGCTCATAATTTATAATATACACAAAAACACGGAAAAACGAGAATGTAACACAATACCAAGTACAGTCGATGACATAATATGATATTATGTAAACCATCGTGTAAATGACCCCACGCTGGTATGTCACAGAAAACTATCAATATGCACCTTCAGCTGTGATGTTGGGTTCCAGGTGCTAAAGAACGCAAAACAAGCACAATACATTATTCTACATCATGATTACTCTTGCTTTAATGTCAGTGTTTTAATGTGTCTGATGATGACTTATCTTAACCCATTTAGGCCTGAGGTCAAAAATTTAAAAAAAATCCTCTAAATCCTGTTTTCTGAAAAACCCATTTTTCTATGTCAGTTGTTCTCAAACATATTCATGTCATGGACCCCAAATATGACATTGATTGCCGACCCTCATCTGAAAATATGTTGTTCCAGGGACCCTCCCAGTAGCAAAGATTTGAGTTAAAAACTTGCTCTGTAAAAATATATATTCAAAGATTTCAGGCACATTTTCACGATTTTCGCGCTATGAGCTTGTAGATCTGCTATTTTTGCAATAGCTAAAGCATAACAATTTACAATTTACAATTTAAGCATTTAGCAGACGCTCTTAATCCAGAGCGACTTACATTAAGCAAGAACAAAAAGCATGGGAATACATCACAAAAAAGCATTTATCATAAAACATGCGTAAGCTAAGAAAGTAACAGTGGAATATCTATATTATGAGACTATACATATAAACTATATATATATATACTACTATGCTATACATGGCGTGCTATGACTATATACAATGCAATTATAGTGCTGTCTACATAACATGCTATAAGTCTGTATCCGATGCTATCTAAGTCTACAGAAATGCTATCTAAGGGGGTAGGGTAAGTGCTATGGGCCATGATGGAGTCTGAAAAGGTGGGTTTTCAGACTACGGCGGAAGATTGCGAGTGATAACATAATGCTTAAAACACCAAAAGGGGTTCTCGCCCAAAATGTGTTAAAGCAACAAAAGGATTACGGTTGTTTGTCTTTCTTTATTTGACGTCTTTGTCCCTCCCTGTCCCTTTGTCCCTGTCTGTCCCCGGGTCCCTCATACAGGTATCATCATGGTGGGGGTCATCGTCGGCTCCAAGAAGACGGGCATCAACCCGGACAACGTCGCCACGCCCATCGCTGCCAGCTTTGGGGACCTGATCACCTTGGCCATCCTGGCGTGGATCAGCCAGGGCCTCTACAACTGCCTCGGTAGGAAAATCACCGGCTTTCTTCTAGTAGAGATGTACCGATAACATTGTTTCCTTCTCCATTCCGATATACCCATAACTTGCGTATCGGTCGATGCCGAGTGCAGGTCCAGTCCACTCCAGTACAGGTCCAGTCCAGTGGGTAATTTTAAAAGAAAATCTAAGACAGTTGTTCTCAAAGTGGGGTCCAGGGACTCTCATGGTTACAATTAGACCCCTCCAGGTCTGTATTTGGATTCATTTTGTGCACTCTCAGATTCATGGGGGTCCTTAAAAAGGACAACTTTAGTTCATGTTTTAGGTTGTTATTAGACAAAGTAAAAGATAGGTCTTAATTTGTTTTCATTTGCTGCTTTCTTTTGTTTTAGGGATTCTAGCTGTTTTTGACAGGGGGGGGGGGGGGGCATTCGAGCATCGGGCTAAATATGTATTTCTTTACAACATTTTATTTTTGTATCATTTACTATACCCCAAGAAATGACATCTGGCCACAAAAGATCACAGGATCTACTGAATGTGAAGGAGTCCTACTGGGGGGAAGCCACACTGTGTCATAGGCTCAATATGTCAGTTTGACACATTCAGTAGATCCCATGATCTTTTGTGACCAAATGTAATTTCTTGGGGTTTCTTGTTAACGTTTGAGAACCAAACATACTCTCTCTCCATGCCTTCGGCCTGGTGGAGACAATGATCTAGGAATAAAACAAAATTACCAACAAAAAAAAACTAAACAAAAATATGTAAAACAGTAGTGCAACATCCACTGAAGCTTTCAAAATACAATCTAATTGATTTCTGTAAATTACATATCTGTGTACAAAAGATGCTAACACACACACCAAAGTCCTTGTAGCAGTGCCTGGAGAGAACTGCAGAGGGAATCTTGAGAAAACAAGAAAGTGGTCCAATAGCCAGACTGCCAATACTTTATTAGGACGCAGCAGGTTAACGCCATCGGGGCCCATGACGTAAATCACCGTCAAGTTCAAGTGCACGGTCATGTGCCCGAGACGAGATTGATAATCTCAGTCACATTAGTGCTATGAAAACTGATCCATCGTCAGCAAGCGCCTCTAGGCTTGCTGAGCACATTTTATTAATGGATTAAATAGGCCCGGGCCCTCAAGGTGTTAACACAAATTAATCCAATGTTTCGGCAGTTAAGCCTTCGTCAGGGAATACAGAGCACATAAATGGTTCACACTTAAATACGGTGCCAGAGAGTCATGCAACCAATCAGAAGCGAGTAGGCAAACTAAATAAAAAAAAAAAAAAAAAAAAGAATATAAAACGGTAGTTTTGTGTAGTGATGTGGTATGGGAATAGCATAGACTGGCATATTTAGGTATTTAGTTTCATTTATTGTCCACGTGTGGAAATGTTTCTTCGGTCTCAACGACAGTAAAAAACAAACGGCAACAACATAAAATTATTTTCTCATGGTAAAAAAGTGCAGGACAACAGTGGCAAATACATTGGAAAAACAAACAAATCTAGTGAGACATGGTATCATTTAGTGCCTTAATGGAATTAGGGATGAAGGACTTTTTATAAATGTTACGGTTAGCTTTTGGTACTTTGTACCGTCTACCAGAGGGAAGTAGTTGGAACTCCCTGCAGAGTGGATGAGAGGAGGTCGTTTGCTATCTTGACAGCTTTTTTACGAAGTACCTCATTGTAGATACAGCTTAAATGTTTCTGTTTCTTCCCAATGATTTTTGAGGCTAGGTTCACTATTCGCTGCAGCTTGCCTCTACCTTTTACCTTTTATATCAGCATTTTAGGCAGTATTCGGCAGCTTTTCCGTGGTGTCGGTATCTGAACAACTCTAGTGCTTTGGTTCAGTTCAGTTCTGCTTTTGTTTTGCATGAAAAAACCTTGTTCTTTTCAGCACTGAGCTAGCCTGCTGGTTGTTGTTTTTGTATTTTACTTCCAAACTTGCTATGCCACTGTTTCTCCTGGCTGCATGTACCCTTTATTTCATAATCAAAATTGATGACAGGGATTTCACCTCCTGTGGTCAGAGGACACGTCGAGCACAGTTCTGAAGTGTTGGAAATAAATGTAATGATTTGTGGAATGAGAATTTGCTGAGAGGCAATCATTTCACCCCAAGTGATTATTGTGAACTCCAGTTATAAATGTGAAAGAACCCAAAGACTTCAATTAGGATAATGGTCCGTTTCCACCACTAGAGGTCGCCCATGCACCATTATTCAGAGTGGCAAATTGAACAGACTCTCTTTTACTTCCACCCAAATATTCAGAAGCATGTTTATTTCATGTCACACCCAGCCCAATATTACACTACATTGCATTACTTAATACATAGAGCGCTGGAAGCCGTTTCCTCTGGAAAATATAACTAACTAAACCAGCCTTGTCAGGTCAGTCAGATCGCATGAAATAAGCATTCAGCACTCACAGACCGACCAAAAAGGCCATGAAAGAAGTAAAAGAAAATGTAATGAGATTTTCAGATTACGCATTTCCATCTCAGTGCCGCCTGGCACCTAGTGGACAGATCCCTGGACAGTTCCTCCGTTGTTTTCAGGGTCAGCCTCGTGTCGACACTTCTCTACTAAATTGGGCCTAATGGCCAGTTTACTCAGTGGCTTAAATCTATTTCAATCACGTGAGTTATCTACATGGAGAGAAAAGGCCAGGTGGAGATCACGGCACCCGAAGTCTGAGGATAAGCAAACGTCTCTGTTTTATAATGATGGCGGAGCCGTTTGCTTTTAGTGAGGAGCTCTTGGTGACTCTCGTACTCTGTGAGCCTTCCCCCCCCAGCTCCGGTTTCATTATCACATTTAGTGTGTAGAAAGAAAGGGAATATCTGTGGGACAGGTGCTTTGCCCCAATTATTCTTCCGAAATAACTTCCCTTCGGGAATATCGTCTTAAGCCATTTTGGGCGCGGAACCCCTTTTTGTGTTATAGCATTATGTTATGCTTTAGCTATTGAAAAATAGCAAATCTACAAGCTCATAGCGTGCCACCGAGTGGCGCGCTTGTAGGTCTGCTATTTTTTTTAAATCGAAGAACGACTGACATAGAAACATAGCTTTTTCAGAAAACTGTCAGGATGTAGAAGACATTTTTTTAGAATCTGATCTCAGGTCAGAATGGGTTAAATCTATTTCAATCACGTGAGTAATCTACAGAGAGAGAGAAGGCCAGGTGGAGACCCCCCCCCCCAGCTCCGGTTTCATCATCAGTCTGATATTTAGTGTGTAGAGCAGGTGCTTTGCCGCAATTATTCTTCCGAAATAACTTCCCTCTACAAGCTCGAACGAGCTTGTAGGTCTGCTTTTTTTGAAAAATTGAAGAACCACTGACATAGCTTTTTCAGAAAACTGTCAGGGTGTAGAAGACATTTATAGAATCTGATCTCAGGTCAAAGTGTGTGTGTGTGTGTGTGTGTGTGTTGTCTTTAGATTACTCTGCAAATTTGTGGCACTTTGTGTGTTTTATAGTGAACAGTTAATCGAACTAATTGATTGAATCAATTATTACAAATAATCTAATCAATCATTTAATTCCAAAATCGATTAAAACATTATAACTTGGGCCTGGGCCGTGGCTCAGCGGTCCAGGCACCTTGGCTGGTAATCCAGTCTGGCAGTGTGCCGCGGGTTCGACTCCCGATCCCGACACCCTTTAATGCATGTACATCTTTTTAATATTTTACTTTTTTCGCTAAGAAAACAGTGGACAGTTGCTTCTCCTTGCAGACTGTAGTTGCCTCCTGTGCTGCTGCAGTGTCCCTGGATGCTACGTGCTCAGTCACGCTCATTCCAATACGGAGGAAAGATGTGTTTAATAATGCATGGCCAGTTAGAATCTGAAAATGATCTCTCTCTCTCTCTCTCCCCCCCCCCCTCTCTCTCTCTCTTGCGCTCTCTCTCGCTCTCTCTCTCAATTCAATTTCAATTTCAAAAGGCTTTATTGGCATGATAAATATGTTTTACATTGCCAAAGCGTACATACAACAAAACAAAAGTCAACAAACATCCCAACAATAATGAACAACAAGCAATAGAGTAACAATGAAAATAAATTAACAAACATAAACATAACAGCAACTTAATGACCCTGTTCAGATAGATATACCTGTCTCTTCTGTCCACTGGCTGTCCCTCAGTTGATGACAACTCCACACGTATTTTGCTGCCAAAACTGTGCATTTGGACTTTTCTCCCAGAACATATTGGAATGATGAGTTATTAATGGTGGATTCAAATTCTTTATATTTTTCTTTAAATTTAGGGAAGAATGATTCTCTGATGTCTTTATACTTGTCGCATTGTAACAAAGTGTAGCTCTGTCTCCACCTCCCCTTGAGAGCAGAGTGAACACAGTCTGTCTTCTCTAGGCAGCCAGTTCTGTCTGTGTCTGCCTGTTTCTATTGCCAGGCGGTGGTCGCTGAGTCTGTACATAGTCAACATCTTCCTCAGTTTTGGATCAGTAACAGTGGTCAGGTAATTTGTCACTGTGTATTCTCGGTTGAGGGCCAAATAGCATTCTAATTTACTCTGGGTTTTTGTTGTGTTTTTCCAATATGTGATATAATGTTCTTGTTGCATTTTGATAATTGTGTTAGTGGAGGTTGTTTTAGGTCAGATTCTCACCTAATACTTCGGTAGACTCAGATCCGTAAGGGCGGGGAATTGGGATTCTTGCATATTTAATTGGCTGCGGTTTGCCTTCACACTGTCATTCGCAGCAATTGGAAACGCAGCAGGGGGGACCTTTATCAATGTGTTCCATTCATAAACTATAGCCTACACAGTGAAATCTATGGTGATAAAATTACACTCATAACGTGCATGTGTTGTGCCGTCTGGGACCCCCCCCCCTCTCTCTCTCTACCCACGCAGCCGCCACACACTGTTCTTTTGGGCATGGAGGCACAGCGCTGCATGAGCGCACTGATATAACTCCCCAGTCCCACACAGTGACAGCACTCCATGTTTACGGCACGCACAGACAGACAGACAGAATATTATGTAGGCTATAATACACTGCAGTGTTTTTATGTGTTTTCTTAAGCAATTGATTAATGTACACGTCCTCATTTCGATCAGGGCTTCAGTCTCCTTATTCGACCACGTCTATCCACAGTAACGGGACATCTTTGCGCTGCGTAAAATATGCCTTCTCCGTCTCCAACTGTGTTCAGCTCCTCACCCGCCACATTATGTTTGCTTCATTTCCTTTATTTACTGCGGATTGCATTCACACCTGCACCGAATCGTAGTCAAGTGCGATTCGAAGCGAAGCGAAACCCACATTTTTGGGCAGAGTAAAATGCGGTTATTTGCTGCGCATTAGGATTCGAATGAGCCTTTACACCTGCCAAACGAAGCGCACTTTCTGACAATGCGCAGCAGGATTCGTTTTAATCGCAGCAAAGCTCTCTGGTATGAATGTGACCTTAGTCAGGGGAGGGGTGGTGGGGGTAAGACTCAGGACCAGCTGACTGAGGGGACTCCTACTCATGTTCTCCTCTTGGCATTTTAAGGCCTGGTGATGGTAGGAGGTGGGGTCACTATTTTGAAGGTGCTTATGGAATTTGAATGCTCTTTTCTGGATGTTAATTAGGAGAGGGAATTGGCCAAGTTCCGCTCTGCATGCATTATTTGGAGTTTTTAATATATATTTACAAAATTCTGTGTGAATAGTCTCAATTGGATGTTTGTCCCAATTAGAAAATTCCTGATTTGCCAGGGGATCCCACACTTCACTACCATACAGGGCAATTGGCTCAATAATTGATTTGTAAATCTTCAGCCAAATTCGAATTGAAATGTAAATTTTGATAGATTTTCTAATCATATAGAAAGCCCTTCTTGCCTTTTACCTCAGGTCATTCACAGCCATGTTAAAATTCCCTGTGGAACTAATTTTTAACCCCAGGTATGTGTGTGTGTGTGTGTGTGTGTGTGTTCTATGTTGGTGCAGCCAAGTAAAAATGGGTATCTGCTTCCCTGACATCTGGACCGTTTCTGGAAAACCATGACTTTTGTCTTTTTCATATTGACTTTCAGGGCCCAGGTCTGACAGAAGTGTTGCAGATGATCTAGGAGCTGCTGTAGTCCTTCTTTACAGTTGGACAGCAGCACCAGATCATCTGCAAACGGCAAGCATTTAATCTCTTTGTTCCCGAGGGTAAGGCCAGGTGCTGATGAGTCCTCCAGTGATTTTGCCAATTCAATTATATAAATGTTGAACACAGTTGGTCTTAGATTGTTGCCCTGCATTAATCCTCTACTTTGGGGGAAGAAATCTGTTCTTTTGTTGCCAATTTTTACTGCACATTTATTATTTTGATACATTGTTTTCTCTCTCTCTCTCTCTCTCTCTCTCTCTCTCTCTCTCTCTCTCTCTCTCTCTCTCTCTCTCTCTCTCTCTCTCTCTCTCTCTCTCTCTCTCTCTCTCTCTCTCTCTCTCTCTCTCTCTCTCTCTCTCTCTCCCCCTCCCCCCCTCTCTCTCTCTCTCTCCCTCCCTCTCTCTCTCTCTCTTCCCCCCCCCCCCCCCACAGACACCTACCCGTACGTGTCGTCCCTGGTGTGTGCGTTCTTCATGTCTCTGACCCCTCTCTGGATGGTCATCTCCTCCAAGCACCCCGCCAGCCGCACCCTGCTCTACTCCGGATGGGAGCCCGTCATCACTGCCATGGTCATCAGCAGGTGTGTGTGTGTGTGTGTGTGTGTGTGTGCGCGCGCGGGTGCACGTGTGTGTGTGTGTGTGTGGGTGTTAACCCATTCTGACCTGAGATCAGATTAAAAAAATGTCTTCTACATCCTGACAGTTTTCTGAAAAAGCTATGTTTCTATGTCAGTCGTTCTTCGATTTTTTTCAAAAAATGGCAGACCTACGAGCTTGTAGATCTGCTATTTTTCAATAGCTAAAGCATAGCATAATGCTAACACCAAAAGGGTTTAAAAAATGTCCTCTACATCCTCGCAGTTTTCTGAAAAAGCTATGTTTCTATGTCAGTCGTTCTTCGATTAATTTTTTTTTAGCAGACCTACAAGCTCGTAGCGCGCCACTCAGTGGCACACTATGAGCTTGTAGATCTGCTATTTTGATCTGCTAACACCAAAAAGGGGTTCCCGCCCAGAATGGATTAAGTCCTCTTCAAAGGGGGAAAGAACAGCTATTCTAATGCTGTCTGAGACGGGGCAGTGTGTGGGTTTGTTTGATGACTCATCCCATAAACAAATTGGCCCTCCTCGACAGACAGCGTGCGCTCCTCGGCTTTTCCCCTTGGGAGGGAGGAGGAGGCAACCTCACAAACACACTGCATGCCACGCCGTGTGTCTGTGTGTCTGTTTTTTTTGTTTTTATACATTTTATTCAAAGAGTATGACATCATATACAAGTTTCACAGAGAGAGAATACGACTCTTTGTTTTTTTTTTACATTTTCTCCCACAACTCCTTTCCCAATCCTCCCCACCCACCCACCATCTTTCCCCACGAGGCCAGACATACAAACAACATATATACCAATAGGTTGAGTACATAACTAAGATACACACAACATATATACAGGTATAAAACCAATAGGTTGAGTAAGATAAGATACAAAGAAAGGGATCACATGGTTATGTTCAGAGAAATAATTAAGTCTCTTTCTCTTTTATAGCTGCTCCTCGACCCAGTCATGTGTATGTACTGTACTATACTGTACTGGTACAACTGTACTGGTTGTGTGCTATGTGTTTCCCTCTTTCTCTCACATAACACCCTTTTTTATGATGACCTCTTTTTGTGTTTTTTTGTCGTTACAATTCTGTGTAAAAGAAGATGGTGGAAAACGTCATTGTGTGTTATGTGCTGTTATTTTCTTTAATCTCATGACGACCCCATTCTGTCCCCCTGTCTCTGCAGCATCGGTGGGCTCATCCTGGACAAAACGGTGTCTGACCCCAACCTGGCTGGAATCGTAGTGTACACCCCTGTCATCAACGGTGAGTCACAGCCATAGACTGTAAAAAATATGGACAAAACGTTCCCCGGGTCTAACATGGACGTAAAATGAAGCCTGTAATTCCTTGCACTGTAAGTCGCCATATTTCTAGATCCGTTTGGGCCCAGCTGGCCATTGGCTGGCCCAGACAACGAGGCGGGACTTCCCCCCCCTTCTTCTTTGTTGGTTTTTATTTTGACTCGAACGGGGGGTGGATCCCGATCATAGACTGTAACAGTAGCCACTCCCCTCAGAACATATGCGACTTTATGGTAAGTTTGTTAATAAATGGGACCATTTTCCAAAAAGAATATTATGACATGAGAAATGAGACTTTAAACTAGTGACTGGAAGCAGAAAGTATTCATGACCATGTTTATTAAGGTAATACAGTCTAGGTGAAGTTGGGCCCAAATGCATGGACCTCTATGGGGCTATGGGTTTTCTTGGGCCCAATGACAGAGCCACAACAGGCCATTATATGAACTTTCAGGAAGTCCCGATTTCCTTAGCGGCTTCACAAAATATCTGTCTGACTGCCCCCCTGGTCCCACCCCGCACCGCCCCGCCCAGCATTAATGTCTTGCTGGCCGCTGAGCGAAACGGCTCATCCCACCTCTCGGCTCTTTTGTCTCTCCACACTTTGTAAAACTCCCTCCCCTCTCCTGTACTGCTAGCGTCTCCTTCACGGGAGACTCGCTTTTAATTAAGCAGCGTTAATGAGGGACATTTTACGAGATGGCAGACTTGTATTCTGTGCCTAATTGTTTCCCCGCCACGCGTGCGGGGGGGGTGGGGGCAAGGGGAAGCTCTTTCAAGCTCACTTGAATTTGCGGCCGCTGCATTTTGGATCTTTAAAAGTCACAGCACCTCCAGCTGTCCGCGGAAGGAGGACTCCCCAGAACGGGGGATCTCAGGAGGAGGGCAAAAAGAGCAGAGGGATTATTTATTTACGGCTGGATGAATAGAAAGGTTGGGAGGGAAAGAGTTGTGTGGATGAGAAGGATGGTTGAAGATGAGTTAGTAAGTGTTCGACGGAGCCAGAGAACCATGAGATGAGATGAGACAGATAAGTCAGTCCAGTCTGTCTGCCCCCCCTCTGGGCAGGGCGAGCCCCCGGCTGTGAGCCTCTGGGCAGGGTGAGCCCCTGGCTGTGAGCAGACGAGACCCCCTGCCATTCCTCCATAGCCTCCCTGCAGTCCCAAATCCCCCACAGTCAGAACCTAGTGACCCGAAAAGGTGCAAGCACCCGTAACCCCACACCTACGGGTTTGGGGGGTGAAGGGTGGCAAGGAGGAGGTGTTGGAGGCCAGATAAAGAGCGACATGGCGATGGTCCAGCGGAGACGGAATAGCGCGTGGGTGTATAGATTGAATTAAACAGACATTGCCGTAGGGTCGTTCAAGTATCTAATTTAATAAACTCATGATAACTAGGAAGGGTGTGTGTGTGTGTGTGTGTGACAAATTGATCGTTCAAGTATCTAATTTAATAAACTCATGATAACTAGGAAGGGTGTGTGTGTGTGTGTGTATGTGTGTGTGACTGTGTGTGTGTGTTAAGCAACAAGTCGACTAGTAAAACCACTAGTCAACCTTGTTGGTACTAGTTGACTAGTTGATAAGAATGTATTTTCCCGATTTTTTTTTAAGCCTTTCTTTTTTTTACATAATAGGTAGTTAAACAACTAGTAAACTAGGCAACTAGTAAAAGTGTGTGTGTGTGTGTGTGTGTGCGACACAAATTGACACGTCGGAACAGAACCAGTGCATTTTCAACACAGTATTATGGTGCTAGTAAAGGCTGGTAGAGAGTGTTGTAACTGTTGTTTTATGGGTCGTTTGAATGAATTAATTGATTTGTCACAAGTTGTCTACTTTTGCGTGTGTAAAGCTCTCATACTAGGCTCTCGGCTGTTTTGTGCGCAGATGCACATGTAGGCGTGCGTGTATGTCGGGTGGGCAACTGGCGGCCCGGGGGCCACATTGCGGCCCCCACCTTCACTTAATGCGGCCCACATGTTAATATCAGAATACTGATAGGGTATTGATTTCAGCTGTTACAATTCCAAACCCGCTTTAATTACTTCATGACTAGTATTAAATGACTATACTTAATGACTAGTATTAAATATGTCTTTTTGTGTCCAATGTAGTTATGTTAACAGTTCATAAAGTTAACATAACTATAACTAAATGCATTTGAAATTCAATAAAAAGGTTACTTTTCAGGATTCCAATTAAAAAATGGCAAAAGATTATTCAGGTTTTCAATTCAAATATAGCAAAGAATTGCTGATCTACAAGCTCAATTTGAGCTTGTAGATCGGCTATTTTTCCTACGACAATAATATGCAATGTGGCCCTCTGGAGTGAGTGTGGAAATATAGTGGCCCTCGCTATCGTCCAAGTTGCCACCCCTGGTGTATGTGATTAAAATGCTGCGGTACCGGAAAATATAATCACTCTCTTACACTACTGCTTACAGAGCCACCCAGCTGTAAACATTGAATCAGTTTAACCTCCTATTTATCATTCTGAAATACAAAGACCCAGTTCCACTCCAACTGTTAATCCCCTGCTCTGTCCTGGCATTGTATTATCATAATCATACACAAACATGCACACGCAATGACTAACAAACGGGTTTTCTTCCACTTGAGAGCTGCTTTGTGTCCAACTTGCCAAGTACATTTGAATTGAACATACCTGCTATTCAATTTTCTTTTTGAAATTGTGTGTGAGTTGTGATGGACAATTACTACTTGTTTAAACATACCTGCTATTCTATTTTTTTATTGAAATTGTGTGATGAGTTGTGATGGACAATTACTACTTGTTTATGCTGTGCTAGCTGAACTCAAAGTTTTGCTTTTTGCAGACATAAGTCTTTGTCTAGTTAGTTCTCTCTTATCTTGTGTGTACACATATTGGCAGAGCATTTTGTTCTATTCTATTGGGGCTCTGCGGTGAAGCCAGGATCAATGTTGGGGCAAAACAGCCTGATTAGGATATGGTGGCGGCGGGAAAAAAAGCAGGTGTTTGTGAAGAGAAGATAACAACAGCCCTATTATCTTTATCTAATGGAGACACGGAGACACTCCAACAGGCAGTTAAGATGTGCTGCTCGCTAATGCTTGCAAACATTAAACCATTTTGGGGCAGGAACCCCTTTTGGTGTTTTAAGCATTATGTTATATATCAACATATTTTCAGATGGGGGTCGGTGGCCAATTACTTATACGGTACTTTTTGGGGTCCTTGACATGAAATAGTTTGAGAACCACTGACATAGTAACATGAGGTTTTTCAGTTTTTTTTTTTTTTTTTTAAAGACATTTTTAAAATGTCGACATCGGCCCTAAAGGCTCATACATAGTCTGGATTTTCGGTGGTGACCACCGAACTACAACATGACGTCACTGAGACGCGGTGAAGAGCAAACCACCGCCACCACCGCTCCAGCCCTTCTCTCTGTTTTTACTCACCACCGCTCAACGTTATTTCAGCTCCGGTGGTCAGCTCACCACCGGAGAGGTGGTCACCTCACCACAGAAAATCAAGACTATGAATAGGCCTTTAATGGGTTAAACCAGACTAGAGCCCGACCCAAATGCAGATCCTCAGACCACTGATTACATGTTTTTTTGAATAATTTCTACAGCTATTTTATGTTGTTCACCACCTATAATGACATGCCCAAAATTGGGATGGTTGGAAGTGGTAAAACAAATCGGGACATATCGGATGATGCATTATTGTCATAAGCTAGTTGCTAGTTGCTAGTTGAAACTGATAGCTAGTCTCTAGTTGAAACTGATAGCTAGTTGCTAGTTGAAACTGGGAGGCATCCTTTGGTCCGACATATCATTGGTCCGACTCGGGATAGGGTTGCGGGGTTAGGTTTAGGTGTGCTGCCCCGTGCTCGCGGTTATGGTTAGGGTGAGGGTTTGGGGTAGGTAGTCGGATTTGTGATTTGTTGGTTGTATATATTCATCTTTATTGATGCACCAGTGTTCAACCGTTCATGATAAATATAAGCAGCGACTCTCCGTAATGCGTCTTGGCAACGAGGATAGGAAGGATCACTAACTTTTGCACTGAATCTTTCTTTTTAGGTCAACCGAGCGTGGCTTGGTTCTGGCACCACCAGAACCTAAAACCATGTGACAAAACACTTTCTATTAAATGGAAAATGTGTTGCTTTTGGGGCTTTTGTTGCTCTCAGACTATGATGAAAAAGATAAAGAAACTCCATTTGTCTGAGGGGATGAAAGTAGGGCGCTGTAGTGAATATGAAATGTTATTCTCTGTACATACCCGTCGGTCTCATGACGTGTTTGATTTTAATTAAAAGCTAGCATGAATGACTAAATGAATAAATATATTTCCCATCCCTCGTGAATTTCCCCCTCTCTCCCTCCCTCTGTTTTGTATTTGTATTTTCCTCCTCTGTCACAATGTTTATTTTCTTTAGGCGATGTCCATTTGTCATTGCTGCTCTCAGGGGTTGTCAGACTGAGAAAAGAACAAAAGAAAGAAGAAATTAATCCATTTTGACCTGAGATCAGATTCTAAAAATGTCTTCTACATCCTGACGGTTTTCATTCTGACCTGAGATCAGATTCTAAAAATGTCTTCTACATCCTGACAGTTTTCTGAAAAAGCTATGTTTCTATGTCAGTCTATAGCAGTTTCTATAGCAGACGTACAAGCTCGAGCTACGAGCTACGAGCTTGTAGGTACCACTCGGTTCACACTGGTGTGATTTTTCAATAGCCGCTAAAGCATAACATGATGCATAACATGACACCAAAAGGGGTTCCCGCCCAAAATGGCTTAAATAGGATCTGAGCATCGGTGCTGCTCCATGCCTCCCAGGCAGATGTGACAGCCAATATCTCTGCTGTCCTCCTGCATACATTTATTTTCAAGCAATGCAACACTGAGTTGCATTCTAAGCCCCCCCCCCCCCCCTCAACTCTTCTTACTGTATATGTTCAAAAGGCAAAGCTGACAGAGGAATAAAAACGATCGTTATTAGCTATTGGAAACATCCAGTTTCACACTCGGATGTACACGCGTTTACACTTCTACTCGTAATCAATCAGCACAGCTCCAGAGTACACTGGAACAATTACAGCCACAGCGCACACGCACACACACACACACACACACACACACACACACACACACACACACACACACACACACATTTAACATCTTTATTTGTAACTATTCACATTTGACAAGAAATCTCTTGATCACAAACAATAGTGGATGCGCAAACTTGAGAACTCAACGGGTCACACGGGTACAGAAAGCATCGCCTTCTCCATATATGGCGACTGCCAATTATTGTAGACACTGAACAGCATTTTGCCGATGCCTTAGCTCTCTGATTGGGAATGCCTGCAATCTGCAGGCCCCTCACGACTGATTTGTGGACAACAAAAAAAATAAGGAATGTGGACGATTTGGACCTTATCTTGGCTTGTAGGAGAAGAGGCGAGGTCAACATCACATGGGTCGGCAATTCCCCAAAAGGGAGCTGGTATATCTCCCACTCCAGCCATTTTCACAAAACGTGATGGGCCTTAGATCCGACATACTGTTGGTCCGAGTGTCATTAGACCGACAACCTACTGTACCTCAAACCCTAACCCAGGGGTAGGCAACCTGTGGCTCTTATAGGCCCTCTCCTGTTAGCCTGGCTAATAAGCCAGACTCAAATCACACTGTCGTGTGGTATTTGAGTCTGGAGAGGCTGTGTATGGTTCTTGTTTCCCGGGGGGTGGGTTGAAACATTTTCTCTTTGACGCAATTGGTCAGAGCAACTGTCAGTCAAAGGTCTCAAGCATTGAACGTCACTGTACCAAAGCCTGCCCATATTGCATACCGTGTCCCGATTGGCCACACCAGTTCTCTGGTGTAGGAAATGGCCCTAATCCGCTGGCAGGCATTTTTTTTTGGCATTTTCGGCTGATTCAGTCTGGCTTCTTAGCCAGGCTACTCTCCCGTGGCTCCCAGTTGCTATGGCAAAGAAGTATGAAAAGGAATAAGGGGTTTTCTTTTTCTTTTCTTTTCTTTTTTTTAAAAACATTTAATCATAATGTATTATTGACTTTGTAGTAGGCATAAAGTTATTCTTTCATTTTGATATTGCAAAACAATGTTGCCTTGCCTATACACCAGATAAAAATAAGAATCAAATTTAATGAAGGATAATAGAAGAATAGAATGTATTCATGATAAGACATCTTTGTTTGTTTTCACCACCAATGCTGCTGGCTTACTGGTACAATAAAATGTAATATTGAAACACCAGAAACATCACAAAATAATTAAAGTCTGCTTTTTTGAAGCAAACATATTTTGCGGCTCCAGAGAGAATTGTAATGGGTTTTTGGGCCAAAAATGGCTCTTCTGATAATAAAGGTTGCCTACCTCTATCCCTAACCTAACCATAACCGCAAGCATGGGAGCAGCGCATGTCCGACCGGTGTTCCCGCATGTCGGGTCTTTGGTGTGTCGGACGTGCGTGTGCCTCCTCGTTGGATCGGCTCAAAGATGGCCGTCCGCGACACTGTCCCACTGAATGACTCGGGACGATTACTCTTGTGAATGTTTTTTTGTCCTGAAGTGTACTTTTTTGCCTGAGAGGATTCTGTTCTTCTCTCTTTGATGTCCAGGTATTGGGGGAAACCTGGTAGCTATTCAGTCCAGCAGATTCTCCACCCACCTGCACTTCCACTTCGCCCCTGGAGAGGTGCCCGAGGAGGCCAAGGGCTGCTACTACCCCTGCCGCACCTTCTGGGGATCAGGTACTGTAACTACTGTAGGGCTGGCATCATCATGAACTTTTAGTTGACCATTAATTGTCATACAAACCATTAAAATGTTTTGCGAATTGAACATTGGAACATAAATTAAAAATACCAATGCTGCTTGCCGATTAGGCCGTTTAAACATACATTTCACGGGGCTTAGGTCCTAAGTCCTAAGCCTTAGGACATCAATTATGTAAAATGTACAAAGACTATTACTGAAATATCCACACAAATGACTGACGGTATACTGCCAAGGGTTGTTCTGCCACGAGCACAAGGAATCAGACCATGAGTGTTGCAGTCCCGCCCCCTTTCATGACGAGGAATTATTGCCTAATTAGTGTGGTTGCCTGAAGGCAACCATACTATTGTTTTTGTGACCTTTTATTATTATTAGTGTGGTTGCCTGAAGGCAACCATACTATTGTTTTAGTGACCTTTTATTCTTTTCATTATAGATAAACTTATTTTGCCGCATTATACCTCCCACAGTTTTTGTCGCACGCACTCGAGCCATATGTCAAAACGACGGGCTACATCGGGAATCGTGTGCGTGTATTTTGCTAAGACATTTGTTGAATAGTTTAATTGATATGAATTAATTAGTGCATTAAATTTCCCCATAGACATGAATGGGAAAATGCAAAAACTCACTTTCAAGTATTTTTTCCTCTGAGACCGTAAGGGCTATACATACAAGACTTGGAGGAGAGATTCATAATAATTACTAAAATTAATTACCTTAGAAGTATATCGGTCGGCCTCATGGTGGCGCTATAACAGCCAACTTTACCTTTTGGGGTATAACTCTTGAACCGTAGCTCGTAAAATAAAAAATATTTTTTCCTTGGATTCCTTGGGTCATGACACATCTCCCCATATAGGCCACGCCCATTTGCGTCTAGATAGATTTCCCGCCATTTTGAATTTTGTTCAAAACACACTTTTTGCTACTCCTCCTACAGATTTTGACCAAATCTCACAAAAATCGGTACACATGATCTCGGGACCTATCCCATTAAAACAGCACAGACAGAATTTAGATCTTCTGTATCGTTCGGCCGTAAACGTCTTCCAAAGTTAGTGGGAGGGGCCTATTTTACAAAAAACGCCACAATTCACGCACGGAATGTCCGATCCATCCCAAATTTGAATCACAGGTCGAGGGTGGTTTCATCAACGCAGAGACAAAAGCGATTCCATTTTCGACGGGTGCGATGTGGGCAACCACACTTTGCAATTTCCCAGAATTGCCTCTTTCTAGTTCTTCTTTTTATTATAGATAAACTTTATTTTGCCGCATTATACCTCCCACAGTTTTTGTCGCACGCACTCGAGCCATATGTCAAAACGACGGGCTACATCGGGAATCGTGTGCGTGTATTGGGATAAGACATTTGTTGGATAGTTTAATTGATATAAATTAATTAGTGCATTAAATTTCCCCATAGACATGAATGGGAAAATGCAAAAACTCACTTTCAAGTATTCTTTCCTCTGAGACCGTAAGGGCTATACTTACAAGACTTGGAGGAGAGATTCATAATAATTACTAAAATTAATTACCTTAGAAGTATATCGGTCGGCCTCATGGTGGCGCTATAACAGCCAACTTTACATTTTTGGGTATAACTCTTGAACCGTAGGTCGTAAAATCAAAATATTTTTTCCCTGGATTCCTTGGGTCATGACGCATCTCCCCATATAGGCCACGCCCATTTCCGTCTAGAACGAATTTGCAGCAAATTAGCATTTTCTTCAAAACACACTTTTTGCTCCTCCTCCTACAGATTTTGTCCAAATCTCACAGAAATCGGTACACATGATCTCGGGACCTATCCGATGAAAACAGCACAGTCAGAATTTCGATATTCCATATCGTTCGTCCGTAATCAGCTTCCAAAGTTAGTGGGAGGGGCCTATTTTACAAAAGAAATGCACAAATCACGAGCGGAAAGTCCAATCCTCCCCAAATTTGAATCACATGTTTAGGATGGCCTAATCAACACAGAGCCAAAAGCAATTCCATTTCAATCCATAGGGGGCGCTACAATTGCAAAAACAATTACCCGTTTGTTGCAAAAACACGATTTTGGGGGGGAAATCCCCTTTGAATGACTTACGCATGATCACAAAGGGTGACTTGACATTGTAATTGGCTGCCAAATTACTGGGAGGGGCCTATACCCCTTTGTTGCAAAAACATGATTTTGGGGGGGAAATCCTCTTTGAATGACTTATGCATGATCACAAAGGATGACTTGACATTGTAATTGGCTGGTATAATTATTGGGAGGGGCCTATATCAGCCAACCTATCCGATTAAAACAGCACAGTCAGAATTTAGATCTTATGTATCGTTCGGTCGTAATCGTCTTCCCAAGTTAGTGGGAGGGGCCTATTATACAAAAAAAGCCACAATTCACGCACGGAATGTCCGATCCATCCCAAATTTGAATCACATGTCGAGGGTGGTTTCATCAACGCAGAGACAAAAGCGATTCCATTTTCGACGGGTGCGATGTGGGCAACCACACTTTGCAATTTCCCAGAATTGCCTCTTTCTAGTTATAACCTGGAATGAGTGGGGAGCTGAGCAATGGTCTGCTATGTAGTGTTGGACTAAGGTATAACATTGTAGCTTTGTCTGTTTTTGTCTTTTTTTCCTCCTTGTTTGTCGTTGTCTGTTTTCTGTTTTGTTTTTTGTTTGTTTTAATTTTCTTTTCTTCTTCTATAAATGTCATTTGTTTGTTTTGTTTATATGTTGATTGTTATGCATATCTTCAATAGTATTTTGTAATACATTGAGATAAGGATAGGCACTAATAAGCTTTAAGCTTCTGCCTATGCCTTTTCCATCACCTAAAAAGAAAAAAGTAAACTGTTTTTGTGTAATGTCTCCCTCTGAAAGATCGAAATAAACTAAACTATAAAGACCATTTAAGCGTCGTACAGAGCCAACTCTTTGTGTGACAAATCATGACGACAAACACAATATTTTGGACCAAACAAATAATTACAAAGAAAAAAAACAACAAAAAAGTGCAGTTTCCTTCTTCTTTCTAATTATTTGTTCAGCCCGAAAAATGGTGTTTGTTGTCATGATTTGTCACGACAAGAGTTGGCTTTGTCCGCGGCGTAAACGTCTTTAAATAAATACTTTCTGAAAAGTCTATGAGGAAAATGAACAAGTAATTCTTTTCTGGGTCTCTCGAGGGGGGGAGGAATTGCGACGCTCTATACTGTCCTGTTATAAGGACAAGCTGGACAATAAACCATCGTTATCAGGACTAGGAGGCTTTACGAAAATATAATGGAAAATATAATGTATCATTCATAGCAGGGCACAGAGATGATGATAATAACACTATGATTTCTTCCACACCGCCTGGCATTGCACGTTGGCAGTGTCCTTGATTGTCCTAACCGCTTGTTGTTTTTGATGATTCTGCCAGCGGATTGTCAAAGTTTCTGGGAACGGGTTCATGTGCTGCATACAGCCGTAGGGGTTCTGTTCTGGCAGGCAGACAGAACCCAGATGAATATAGTGAGCTATGAAAAGGGTAGACTGATCTGTAGCTAACCGACTGCAATTCTTTCATCACAATGTAGTTTAGGCAATATTCAGAAATCAGAATAGGTAGGTTAGAGGTAAGACCAATAGCCTGGACGCAACATCATGCTTGCATCATAAAAACTCAATCTTTTTTTTAAATATATTTTTTATCCCACGATTTTGTAACCCATTTTTCACCCCTGTGTCAATCATCTAATGTGATCCTGGGCTCTACACACACTCCGCCAACATAGTCCCCATATATGGGGGACAAGGGGAGAGCAACGGACTTGAACTCATGCTTCCTTCATGCCTGAGTGTCCAAGTTGCTCCTTTACACCTGACAGGGGGGGGAGTTTCCCTGGTTGGACGTAGCGCGTGGAAGGAACACGTTATTCCAACCAGTTCCTTTCCCCTCCATCAGGCGCCCCGGCTGGCCAGGGGGAGGCAGTTTAGTGACCAGGATTACTGCATGTTTTTTGTGAGGGTACCTACCCTAGGGGACACGGTGAGAACATGCAAACTCATTTCAGAGACACCCATACATCTTCTTTGATTAGTCCATAGACACTCAATTCAAAATATGAATGAATATGAATATTAATTAATAATGTTAATTTAAAGTTATACCAGCCCTACTATGGACTCTGTTTACATGGGAGGGGAAAGGGAAGTGTGCCTCACCGTTAAGGTGGTTGCACACTGGACACGTTTTTTCGTAAAACCGATGGAGAAACGCCCTAGAAATCCTCAAAACGCTCTCGGTGTGTGGAGACCTTTAACGGTCCTTCCTCTGTCGCCGCCACTCTTCCTCATCGTTTCCCGTCTTTTCTCAGGACCCAATCACCGCTCTGCTCAGGTGCTGCTCCTATTGGTGGTCCCTGGTCATGTGATCTTCCTGTACACCATACACTTGATGAAGAGTGGCCACACTACCCTGACGCCCATCTTCATGACCGTGTACCTGGCTGCTGCCCTGCTGCAGGTGAGACCACTCACCTAACTGTACACCTGTACACTGTACACCTGACCGTATACCTGGCTGCTGCCCTGCTGCAGGTGAGACTAACACAGAAATTGAGGTATCGGGATCGGAAGCGAAAAAAGCTACAAGCTCACAACGTGACACAATAAGACAAATTGTGATCTTCTAGTTTGGCTATTTGTATTATGTGAGTTATTCGTCATATCTGCCCTAGGGATGCAAATGATTGATTGATTATATATTATTTTTGAGAATCTTAATTTCCCTCAATTTATGTCTAATCTGATATTCAGAGACGACACAAAAGGCATATTATGTTCCTTAGTCAAATATTTATTTGACCATTTGAGATGCAGGGCCATGCGATGGTTTTATTTTTGAGGAATAAATAAATAAATCTTGTCTTGTCAGATCACATGCAAAAGCAGAGATGTTTCTGTGGCTACCTTTTTTCTTTTTCTTTTTACCGGCCCACATGTGCGTTCCTCGGCCGTAGACACTAGACAGCATTTGCATTCACAGAAAACCGCCTGTAGTGGCTAATTCACACCATGAACAATAAAAAACTTAAAAAGCCACTAAAGGCACCGGGCAGCGAATCTTACGCAGTGGTATAGGGAATGAGGCCATTGTCCAGTCAGGCAGCAACATTTGATAGTGTTTTATTTTTCGGCTTCTCCAGACAAACATACAGCACAGTGCTAGGCTCTCCCTGTCCTGCTGGTAAAAGAACCATGAACCTTCCCGGTGCTCACTGACTGTGTGTGCTCACTTAATTAAGTAGACTCAGCTGTGCCCCCAGAATTGCCCATCACCTTCAAAATAAAAGCATTAGCTGTAACAGAAATAATGGCTGTAAACTAATTAAGCAACGCAAACTAAATAATAAATGCATTAGATAATTATATAGAAAATATACTGAAATACTAAATAGCTCCCACACCGCCCAATGATAGAACCGCAGAATTTTCTATTACTTGTTAAAGCGCAAATAACATGCATTTTAAAACTGCTTTTAATATTTAATAATCATATTGTCTATGTCCCTCAAAGTTATTTCTAATGGTTTGAGCCTCAATCACCACTCTGATATAACCATGCCTTGTTAATTCTTTCTGGACTTTGAAAGCAGTTTTAGCTGCAGTACCACACTGTCCTGAGGTGGAGAGGGTGCTGATATGCAGATTATTTAATATTTGAGTCATTATAATACTCATGCTAGATAAAACCAGGCTTGTTTCCATTCCATGCCAGCTTGGAAAATCAACAATGGTGGACATTGTAAACAAAGTGGAAATGCAAATTTGCAACTGAAGACTGAAGAAAAGGAGGAATTATACAAAGTAGGGTGACATTGATGACATCACGATGAGGCCAAAATCAGTCGAGCTGTTTCTGAGAGCAATTTCCATTAAAACACCCATATGACATGAAGGCCTGATTGTTCAAAATTGGTTATTTGTGGGGATAGAAAACACACATGGGAGCCCCAAAAACACAAAAGAAATTGAAAAAGTTGAATTTTATGTTATAGGTCCTTTAACTGTTAATTTAGAAATGTCTTAATGTTCATTAATTGATTTTCGATTAATTAACATCCCTAATCGGCGCTGTGGGAATTTTGTTTACGAAGCCTAAATGCCAAACAGAAATGTAATTTTTATGTTCCGATGTTCAATGCCAAAAACACAATTTAATCGTTAATCGCAATTATAAAATGTCCTGATCGGGGAGGGTCCTAACCATAGTGATTTTTTTTTTAAACTAGAAGGCCATCTAAAGTCATTCCTTCATGCATATTGATGTTGGTATTTTGTATAATTAACGAGCAATGTAACAACAGGGTCACGACCGAACTCCTGTCTTTGATGAGCCCCAATTTGCATACTTTACTCTGCTATTAGCTTTTAGTCAGTGAGAACATGAATGAGCAGCATTTAAACGTTTTAAACTATTGATGTGTACTCTACTGTGAGACTCTTATGGTGAGACAGGTGTGTGTGTGTGTGTGTGTGTGTGTGTGTGTGTGTGTGTGTGTGTGTGTGTGTGTGTGTGTGTGTGTGTGTGTGTGTGTGTGTGTGTGTGTGTGTGTGTGTGTGTGTGTGTGTGTGTGTGTGTGTGTGTGTGTGTGTGTGTGTGTGTGTGTGTGTGTGTCCGTGCGCGCTGTGCATTCCTAGAGCTGTGGTTTGTGGCTAACGCCTTTGAGGAATCTTGACTTTTCTGTGAGCTCCATGAGTTTGAAGTTTTGAACTGTTTTGAAGGCAATTGTGGTTGACAATTATGGAAAGCAAAAAAGCCATCAAGTTATCAATTGCTCCTTTCAGCATTTTTCTAGTTTGCCATAACTTGACTTTGTGGTATGTATGGTATTTAGGCAGTATGTTCTCTGTGCTTCGCTGATTATGTTTGTGTTGCTTTTAGCTAGTTTATTTATTAATTTTTGCTGCTCTGTGTTGAAAAGTGGGCAAAGGGTTCAACGTCTGTGTTCTACCCGGGATTCGAACCGAAGTCCCCCGGCTGCATTTGAGACCACATTTCCTTTTACAGCTCTTCCGTTTTTAGCTTATAGGAGATGTTGCACTTTTTGAGCTGCAGAGGCAGTACCGCTTGTTAACCAGTAGGTGTCCTAAGGTGTCTGTCTGCTGCAGGTGTAAGTACTAGTTACATTGTATTTTATTGTCTGCTTTACAGGTTAAAATAAAGATTTGTTCGTTATAATAATTTGCAGCTTTACACATTCAACCCATTAGCCCATTTAGCCCTGATGTCGAAATAATATTAAAAAAGTATTCTGAAAAAATATATATTCAAAGATTTGTGCCGCATTTTCACGATTTTTCGAAAATAGCAGACCTACAAGCTCGAGTGGCGAGCTTGTAGATCTGCTACACCCTCACATACATACATACATACATACAGATACATACATAAACAAATGTACTTAAGTACAGTACTTAATGTAATGTACAACTTGGTTCTATGACCAAAGAGAACGGCGAGTGTCCATGCCCAGCACGATGTGATGGAATAACGTGTATAGACTAGCATTGCCTTTTCCAGTTTTCGTATTTTGCATAGAAGTGCTTTAAAAGTTACTTTTTCCAAAGCCTGAAGAGAAGGCAGACAGAATAATGTTAAAAATCCAGTGGCATCGTTGTAAATCTCACTCCGACAGCTCAGGGGGGGGTTATCACATGAACGTTGCTTTGAGCAATGCTTGTTTATCCCATTTTGGTCGGGAACCCCCTGTTGGTGTTTTAAAAGCATTATGTTATACTTTAGCTATTGAAAAATAGCAGATCTACAAGCTCATAGCGCGCCACCGAGTGGCGCGCTACGAGCTTGTAGGTCTGCTATTTTTTTTTTAATCAGGAAAGTGCGGCACAAATCTTTTGAATATATATATTCTTTCAGAGCGAATAGTTTTTAACTCAAATCTTTGCTTCTTGGGGGGGTCCCTGAAACAACACATTTTCAGATGGGGGGGCGGGGGGGATCTGTGGCCAATTTCATATATTTTTGGGTGTCCTTGACATGAAATATTGAGAACCACTGACATGAGGTTTTTCAGAAAAAAATACATTTTAAAAAGAGATTTTTTTTTTAATTTCGACATCAGGCCTAAATGGGTTATGCTGTTTGGTGGCAGCTGAGGGCTATTATTATTAATCATTTTGTTCAGAAGAGCAAAATCATTATTCACATAATTCCAAATGCACTACACGTAGTTTAGGAGAACTGCATTAAATTAAAATAGGATGGATTGAACGAACCATGCATATAGATTTAAATTAATTTAGATTCTAATTGCCTAAATCTTATATCAAACCTATAGGCTCTCATGCAATTATTCACATGAGAGTAATCTGTCCCGTAGTGAATTCAGTGGGAATGATATGTTGATATTAATTTTTTTTAACACATTTGATCCCGTTGACGGATATACTCGCCCTGATTAATTAATTGCGCGTAATGCGCAGTGCGCTCTGGGCGAGTAGGCTCGTCCTGTGAGGCATTTGATATCGCTATAAGATTGCCTTGATATTTTCCTTCTTGTTTTTTTTTCAACCACTCCGGTTGCTGTGCACAGTTGCTAGGGCCCCCAGCACACACACTGTCTCATTCTCCATAGCCATTAGCTTCTGCTTCTGCTTCTGTTTTGGCCTTTTTTCTCAGGAACTACGGCGCTCTCCTTGGTTTTGAATTGGCGATGTTCAGAGGTCTTTTCTGATTAACTGATGAGTGCGACGGGAACATTTTCTAGAGCAAGGACGGACCTAATTTTTGCTCGCTAGCATTGATGCCATGCTTTAGCATCTAAGATGGCAAATCCATTAAGAGTTTTGCAGCCACGGCTGACTGATGTCAGGATATGCAGTGCTTTCTAATTAGACCTCTCTCTCTCTCTCTCTCTCTCTCTTCCTGTCGGCCCCTGCCTGAGGGCCCGGAGGGCCTCCATGTTCTCCCTGTACAAAGTGTACATGTTCACTGATCTTGTTACCACTTCATGTGGACAACACACCCTCTATACATCCTGCATGACAAAGCACTAGAGAGGCAGATATGGTTTCATGTGCTCTGCTGTGTGTGCACACAGAGTTACATACGTGGACATTAAGTCCCTGGCTTTGTGGCGTTGTTTCTGGGCTCTTACTGTGAGCTTCATCGTTGTGAGACGAGACACCGGAAGCCCTGAATAATAATAATAGCTTAAATGTATATAGCGCTTTTCTAAATACCCAAAGCACTTTACATAGGAACACTAGGAACAGACTTTATTAAGAAAAAGAAAAAAAACAAAGCAAAACATAACAGATACAACAGTACAGGGTTAAAAAGATAAAAGGATAAACGAGGGAAGGGGGGGGACATCCTAACCAGACCTCAGCTGGGGAAAGGTGGGTTTTGAGTGAGGTTTTGAAGGAGAGGAAAGAGAGAGCAACTCTGAGATGGTTAGGGAGTTCATTCCAGAGTTTGGGGGCCGAAACATAGAAGGCCCTGTCCCCCCAGGTGCGGTACTGAAGAGACACAAGCTCATGAAACCCTGTGGGATTTAACCTGGAAGACGAAATGCGTAAGACGCTGCACGATGGACCACTGGTGCGTGATTGATCGGTTTGCGCGTTCAAACCCAGTGTTGTTTTCAAGGCCCACCAAAAGACATTTTAGTCGACTAAATCAGCCGTAGATTTAGTCGACTAAAATTAGATTAACACTAAAACATTCCAGGTGACTAAAATGTGACTTAAACGAAATGAAAACTATTGAAGAGACGATGACAAAAATCAAAATTTGCTGCCAAAAACAACTCCATTTTAGTTTTAGTCGTATATATGTAGTCATCTGAACTTATTTACTTATAGTCTAGTTTTAGTCGACTAAAATACCATAAGATTTTAGTCTTAATAAATATACAGTTGTAGACAAAAAAAATATTTTGGCGGGCCGTGATGGCGTTGTGATGGCTGATGTTTTCACTTGGTTACACAACACGTCCCAAAGTCATCCTGTATGAAGAGAAAGAAGAGGTCAAATATAACGTATGAAAGGATCTTCCCGACATAGGTTGTTAGAACGTCCTGGGACAATAGATCTTCTATTGTCCTGTGACAATAGATCTTTTATTGTCCTGTGACAATAGATCTTCCCATCGGGCAGGTTTTACTTCAGGTGGAACGAAAGACTTGAGTAGGATTTAGGGGGGTGCCCTCCAAAGGACCGTGCCAACGGCTACTGGACTGTGACTCTGGGGATCAAAGACGAGGAACAGGCTAAATGAAATGCATTGGCCCGTTTCGAACCGAACACGCATGCAGCGTGCAATTTATGTGAACTCTTTCACAGACTTTCCTACTATAGGCTGAGGAATATATCCCACCCTTTTCACACCCAGCTCAGTGGCCTTGTGGTTAGAGTGTCCGCCCTGAGACTGGGAGGTCGGGTCAAATACCAAAGGCTGTTAAAATGGGACCCAGTGCCTCCCTGCTTGACACTCCGCATCAAGGGTTGGATTTGGGGGTAAGTCCCTGCGACATACTAGCCCCCCTGGACATAGTCATGTCCAGGGGGTGTACTTGTACATCAAGCTGCCTCACGCTACAGAAACAGGAGATAGGCCTGTTATAGCGCCACCAGGAGGCCACAACCTGACCTGCCCAGGTGGTCAGGGCCCGATGGGCACTTTATCTAGTTTTTATGGTGTGGAGGCCAGAGTTCATTTCTACACAGTTTAAGTTTAAGACATGTTCTGCTGGGTTACATGGTAAATGCTCACTGGCGTTCGCAACTAAAAAGATCTGACCCGTCTGAAGTGAGTGGTACTGTACTGTACTGTACTGTACTGTACTTTACAATCCCTCCTCCCTGGCCTGTGTGCGTCTGTGTGTTAGGCTGTGCAACAGTGACACTTGTGGTGAACAAACGCTATATTCTCGTGCTCGGACAGACCCAGGGACATGCATAGCTGTCTATAGGAGTGGTTGCGCCACTCAAAAAGAGAAATAGTGATACAGCATTAGATGGTTCACATGTCGGTGTTTTTGCTGACTGGTGACACATTTTTCCATGTTGATGAGATGTTTGTTTTTGTGAGTCAGTATATTTCGGTGTTGCCAGGTCTTGGCAACACAACAACAAATGGACCAGTTATGTGATCCCTGTTTTAACCCATTTTGGTTGTTAGCATTATGTTGTGCTTCAGCTATTGAAAAATAGCAGATCTACAAGCTCATAGCTGCTATTTTTGAAAAATCGAAGAACGACTGACATAGAAACATAGCTTTTTCAGAAAACTGTCAGGATGTAGAAGACATTTTTAGAATCTGATCTCAGGTCAGAACGGGTTAGGCTGTCCTTCTGAACGTTCCCCCTCCTGTTTGCTCAGGGAGTTACCTCTTCCCTCGGTGCCTCTTCTCGTCCACTCTCGCTCTCTCTCCCGCTCTCTCTCTCTCTCTCTCTCTCTCTCTCTCGCTCGCTCGCTCGCTCTCTCACAGACACACACACTTTCACTCTCACTCACTCACTCTCACTCACTCACTCACAAACACATACACTTCCTCTCTCTCGCTCTCTCTCTCTCACAGACTCACTCACTCACTCACTCACTCTCTCACACACACACACACACACACATGCACACACACACACACGCACACACACACACTTCCTCTCTCACTCACTCTCTCTCACTCACTCACTCACTCACTCACTCACTCACTCACTCACTCACTCACTCACACACACGCACACACACACACACACTCACTCACACACACACACACACTTCCACTTTCTCCCTCCTCTCCTTCAGTTTGCAAGTAAACACAAACCTCAGTCCTGAGAAGCCAGTGAGAGGCACGTCTGAGAGATTATACTTGAAGCTGCTTTGCTCAATATATTTGACATTAAGCACTATCAGCACATTGGAGGTTTTATGAAAGACACCCTGAACAAGGAAAACAACCGCACACTGTCTGTATGGATAGCCTGATGAAGGCCGCATAGGCCGAAACGTTGCTATTTCCCTGTAAATAAAAGTTGGTCACTGCATTTGAAGACAGTGTGCGGTTGTTTTCCTTCATTTTTGGGGTACCGTACCCTCTCCTACGCACCTGTCGCCTGTAGGTGTGCAAAAGCTTTGCTTTTCAATGAAAGACACCCTAAAAGACCTGAGGTCTTACTGGGTAACTTCACAGGATTGAATCTAGTACACAAAAATACTACAAAGAGACGTGCATGCATTCAGAGATAAAGTAACGCTGCCGCGGCAGTCTGTCTTAACCCATCTTTGGCAGGAACCCCTTTTGGTGTTAGCATTATGTTGTAATTTAGCTATTGAAAAATAGCAGATCTACAAGCTCATAGCGCGCCACCGAGTGGCGCGCTATGAGCTTGTAGGTCTGCTATTTTTTTTAAATCGAAGAACGACTGACATAGAAACATAGCTTTTTCAGAAAACTGTCAGGATGTAGAAGACATTGTTAGAATCTGATCTCGGGTCACCACCCTAAGAATATATTTTTTACGTTGCCAGTCGGTGTGAAGAGAACAATGCCATTCTTACGGCTTGAAACTAAAACTAAATATATCGACAATTTAGTCAACGGATAAAAACTAGACTAGAATGTTAGGAAGGGACTAGTGGACAAGAGATCCAGTATAAGTCATTTTACACTTGGTTGCATGCTGAAAATAGCAGATCTACAAGCTCACAACCTCTGTCGCCAATGCTTTTCACGATGCAACTCTGAGAATCTACACCTGCACAGACGTTGTTGGAAACTAACCTTTTACGCTACGGATAGTTCATTTTTGCCTCTGCAGAAAATGCACAAAATAGGGGTGCCGTGTTGAAAGTGTTTGAAGCATTCATACACACACACACACACACACACACACACACACAACTGTGCTTGGCTTCTCCTCCTGCCTGTGTTAGTCATCGGTAATTGGAGATATGGAGATATATATGACACAGTGAGCACAGCTGACGACCTTACGCAATATATTATTCTGTAGGCGTTTCCTCGCTGGCCTCGCAGACACAATTAGGAAAGTGTAGGTGGAGTTATCTCTTAATACACTTCACTGTTTTTGTTCCGGTTGACATTCACCTTTACATTTGCATGCATCTGTTTTTCTTTCAGACAAATGACACCAACACAGACTGCAAATGTGTTTTCTTTAACTTCTTTTCCTCTGTTTTTCTTTATTTTTTCTTGTTTTTTTTTTTTTTACAATTTTGGTATCTTTTAGATATATATTTTAGCCAGCAGTTTGCATCAATGACTGTAAGCTTGCATTATTGTGAGCAGAGACACCGGAAGCCCCTTAACCCATTCTGACCTGAGATCAGATTAAAAAAATGTCTTCTGCATCCTGACAGTTTTCTGCAAAAAGCTATGTTTCTATGTCAGTCGTTCTTCGATTGTTCGAAAAATAGCAGACCTACAAGCTCGTAGTGCGCCACTCGGTGGCGCGCTATGAGGTTGTAGATCTGCTATTTTTCAATAGCTAAAGCATGACATGATGCTAACACCAAAAGGGGTTCAATGACTTTGAAAGTGAGTCTGGGAGCAGAAAGTACACCTACCCCGTCAAAATGAATGAAGGGCAAACCTTGTCTCTCTGACTTTGGCCCTGCCATGAGTAGTTAGGTTTGACGGGACGTCCCGGAGGTGCTTTTCATCGTGCGATACGACAAGTAGTTCTATCCTTAACTTACAGTGAGAATGTGGTGGTGTTCTTGACAACATACTATCCTTTGATTCTCATGTTGCGGAAAATGCGTTTCTTTAATGTCTCGTCTGTAATGATGACTATCCTTATTGTCCCGGCTGCTATTCAGCTGCTGAACAGCAGATATAGCACTTTATTCTTGCCTCTTTGAAGTTTGCACATACTGCCCACGAATGCTGACTTTGCTACTATTGAATGTCATGAATTCTCTGTCTCCAGTGCCCTGTTCTTAGATCTTAGTCTTGTTTTGAATGTTGTTTGTTTGTGTGTATTTTCTTTTATACTGTTATCTGGCTGCAAACCAATTTCCCGCAAGGGACAATAAAGCTAACTTGAACCTTGTTGGAAGAATTTCCCCAAACAGCCACCTTATTTTTCTGTAATGATCTGTCAGTGAAATGCCCTGTATGGCCAGCAGGCAGTGTGTCTTTCACCGTCTGGCACCGTGTTCAGAGTTCATCCTAATTGCCATTCATTCAAGACGTTTTTTATTTTGTTAATGTTGCTTCTAGCAACTCTGCACAGCCAACGTCCCCTTCAATTATAGCCACGTGTTTATCTTTTAATAGAACACCTCTCGACACCTTCCTGGGCCATTCTTAAAACAGAGATCAGATTATAAAAATGTCTGTTTGAAAATTACAGTTTTCTGGAAAAGCTATGTTTCTATGTCAGTCGTTCTTCGATTTTTCAAAAAATAGCAGACCTACAAGCTCGTAGCGCGCCACTCGGTGCTTGTAGATCTGCTATTTTTCAAATAGCTAAAGCATAACATAATGCTAACACCATAAGGGGTTCCCGTCCAGAATGGGTTGAAACATTTCATTATGGAGAAACACCCTCTCACTCCATCCATGCCTGTTTGTTTGTTTGTTTTGCCTCCTCTCTCTCGTCTCAGGTGTTCACGTTGCTGTGCATCGCGGACTGGATGGTCCACCGGATGTGGCGGGTGGGCAAAGACCCCGACAGCTTCTCCATCCCCTACCTGACGGCGCTGGGCGACCTGCTGGGCACGGCCCTGCTCGCCCTCAGCTTCCACTTTCTGTGGCTCATAGGCGACCAGGACAGCGACGTCGGCGACTGACGTAAACCTCTGGAACCCCGAAGAGAAAGGAACGGTGTGGTAACGGCCCGGGGACCCCCTGGTGCCCGGTGCCCACCATATTGACCGTAACCCCTCCTCCCCTCCCCTCCATAAGGAACGGTGTGGTAACGGCCCGGGGACCCCCTGGTGCCCGGTGCCCACCATATTGACCGTAACCCCTCCTCCCCTCCCCTCCATAAGGAACGGTGTGGTAATGGCCCGGGGACCCCCTGGTGCCCGGTGCCCACCATATTGACCGTAACCCCTCCTCCCCTCCCCTCCATAAGGAACGGTGTGGTAACGGCCCGGAGACCCCCTGGTGCCCGGTGCCCACCATATTGACCGTAACCCCTCCTCCCCTCCCCTCCATAAGGAACGGTGTGGTAACGGCCCGGGGACTCCCTCGGTGCCCCAGTGCCCACCGTATAGAGCGTCGCAGTCCCGCCCCCTTTCAGAACAACGAGTGGCCCAGGAAATGGTTCTCCATTCATTTTCTCCGTAGGCTTTTCCTAAAGTATTTATTTAAAGACGGTTACGCCGCGGACAAAGCCAACTCGGATCGTGACAAATGACAATGAACACAATGTTTTGGGCCGATCAAATAATTTATAAAAACAAAACAAATAGTGTTGTCTCCTGCCTTTATTTTCTTCTTTCTAATGATTTGATCGGCCCCAAAACATTGTGTTCATTGTCATGATTTGTCACGATCCGAGTTGGCTTTGTCCACGGCGTAACCGTCTTTGAAAAAATACTTTAGGAAAAGTCTATGAGCAAAATGAACGGCGATTTCTTTTCCGGGTCTCTCGAGGGGGCGGCACTGCGACGCTCTATTGACCCCTCCTCCCCTCCCCTCCATAAGCCTTGCGGTGGTTTCCATCTCTTCGCGTCTCTCGGCTGGGGGACATTCCCTCTACTTCTCTCGCTGGACACACAGTGGCATTTATTTATCACGATGCTGTGAGAGACGGGGAGATGCTCCGCACGTCAAGGTTTAGCCAAACAAAAAGACAATTTATTTGTATCTGGCCATTTTTTATATATTTACATGTATGTATATATAACTAAATATATGTATTCCATAACTCAGTGCTCATCGCCTTGAGATAATTAAATAACCCTTATTGTTTCTTTGCACCGAGGCACCTAACGTTAATGTATGTCCTGCTGCATCCTCGTCGGGGAGAGAAAATTGACGCCAATATTTTTTAGAATTTAGAATTTTGCCTGTTTTTGTTTACGTTGCGGACGTCCCGTGCAATCCCAAAGTTTTAAGATGGCTCGTTGAAAAGATAAAAGCAGACACTGATTTCTTTGCCATTGGCCGACCGCCATTATAGTTGGTTTCCTGCATCTGATCACCATGTTGTCTGAACCCACAGGTCAAAGGTCAGAGAGCCCGCACGGTAAATATGGATTTCATGCTTCTTTTACCACCATGTATTTGAGTCTGTCTATAATAATAATACCATAATTATGCAGAAGATGTCAATCAATACCACCAGCATCACATGCTCGATCGACCCAGTAATGAATCTCTGTGAATGCTAAATGGTAATTGCGACAGTCGTGTTAAACAAAATAATGAGAGGAATTATCTTCAGACCTTCAGATTATTTGTATTTATTCATTTGCTTAGTTATCATCGATGTGGGTTCAGACATGCTACAGTGCCAACAGAATCAGTGGACATACAATATGCACGCCAAGCACATGCTGTTTACATACGTACTGTCTCTCCAAGCCATAGAGCGCCGAAGTCCTGACGTCACTCGCTCATCCCCTGGTTCTAAAGTCCTGACGTCACTCGCTCATCCTCTGGTTCATGGAGGTTTTTCTCTATGGAGAATAACCCATTTTGACCTGAGATCAGATTCTAAAAATGTCTTCTACATCGTGACAGTTTTCTGGAAAAGCTGTGTTTCTGTGTCAGTCGTTCTTCGATTTTTCAAAAATAGCAGACCTACAAGCTCGTAGCGCGCCACTCGGTGGCGCGCTAAGAGCTTGTAGATCTGCTATTTTTCAATACCTAAAGCCTAACATAATGCTAACACCAAAAGGGGTTCCCGCCCAAAATGGGGGTCCTCTTAAAAATCGTCTCGTATAAGAATTGTGGTCCAAAGAATAAACAAACTGTTTCGGTCGATATTGTCGGGGAGGTGTCGATGTATTGTTTGACAGTCGTTCAGTCATATTTCATACAGTTCTGTTTTCTAGCGAAAATGTAACTAATTTGGCAGCATTGGCACAAAACTATTAGCGTTTTCTCTCAGTCAGTTGATTCTTCATATCCATATGATATGACGGCCAGGATGATTTGTCTATTTTTCAAACGCAGTTCATATTATGAGGCGATCTAAAATCTCTCCAAGTACATAAACCAGTGGACTTGGCTCCCTCTACCGATATTGACGTCAGACTTCGGTGCTCTATTTATTCCAATGATTATGTGCCTCTTTGAGATTCACTGGTTAACATGGTATTATTCTCTGTCATGCCATAAATGTAATTTCTTTCTTTTTTTTCTACTTTCATTGTAGTACCGTGCAATTAAGAATCGTTTTAATTTTGTATTCGCTACCAATTTTCTGTTAACTGTTGTACGTTTTTGCTTTTGTGGCATACATTGGCAATGCATAAATGTTTTAATAAATGTCCATTTGATAAATAACTAAATTGTGATTCTGTGGTGGCTTTCCGTTATACAAAGTACAAATGCTTTTTAATTAAATGACCACGCCTAAAGGGACCTTTTCATCTCAAGGCCCCTCCAAATTGACACATTGGAGGGCCCAATGGGGCCACATTAATTAGCACGCAGACCCCCGTTTAATTTCAAGGACCCCCAGGTTTGACATGCATTAGGCTACAGACCCCCATTTAGGCCTTACGTCAAAATTAGTTTTCTGAAATACCTATGTTTCTGTATCTGTGCCAGTGGTGCTCAATAGTTCATGTCAAGGACCCCAATTATTATATGTAATTGGCCGCCTCCAGAAGCAAATATTTGAGTTAAAACGTTCGCTGTGAAAGAATATATATTCAGAGATCCGCGCCACATTTTCACGATTTTTCAAAAATAGCAGACCTACAAGCTCGTAGCGCGCCACTCGGTGGATGCGCTATGAGCTTGGTAGATCTGCTATTTTCCAATAGCTAAAGTATAACCTAATGCTTAAAACACCAAAGAGGGTTCCTGCCCAAAATGGCTTAATGACATTTCTGTTTCTGAATACTAAAGCCAAATAGGAACACAGCAGTGTTCTTTCTCGCTCCGTTTGCCTCAAGTTAGGCCAACAAATGTCTTGTTCTCCCACGATCACCATGACAACACAAGCAGAAAGTGTTCATCCCTTCTCGACCGCTCCTGCGTTCAAAGAACATGCATTTTCCACACGCGGCACGCCATACTTCACACCCACCGCTCTGCATCATCCATTCCATAGGCACGCAGCCTGCAGGCTGTCATTTTAGATTTTATATATAGATATACAATAACATGTGTTTTTCCAGGAAACTTAGGTTTTAGAACAGTGGTTCTGTAATGGGGTTTTGAAGATGCAAATGACTAACTGTCTCGACTGCATTCACATGAGTCACCACACAGTAGGTTTTCAGCTGTTGGTTGTCTGTCAGATGACCTGTTACTAGACCATAGGACCTTGTTTGACCATGTCCACATTCAGGGGTGGACTGGCCACAGGTCATACCGGGCATATTCCCGGTGGGCCGCGACCATAGGGGGCCGCCATGATTTTAAAATAATCATGACGGGCAGGCCAATAGGCGGCAGGCCACCAGGAAAGGTCCGGGCGTGCTGCCATTCTGCCAGTGCCATCATGATAATGTCACTGTACCTGTATCAGTGAGTGACAAATAAACCCTCTAGGGTTGTGTAGTTGTCTGTTGGTTTCTGTAAAAGTGGTGGTATTAGGGCTTGTTTGTTTGTGTGTGCCTCGACGGAGCGGGGCGGTAGAGTTTCTGCTATCTGTGCGCTGGTTGCGGTTGGCCGGTCTGGGCCAAATTCACGTGAAAATGACTGGGCCAAATTTTTGTCCCAGTCCAGCCCTGTCCACAGTGACCACACCTCCAATGTGTTCTCTGCTCTGTCATTGTGTATAAGTGATAAATGTAAAGGGTTCAGGAGGCTTGGATTCGTGCTTCCTCCCTGGGCGGGTACAGACCTTAGAGTATATATGAATATTATATATGAATATTAATATATACAGAGCAGTCTTTGTAATAAAGGGACATTGTTTCAGTCCAACTCTCTACCTTGATTATTTCTTCAAGACTCTGACGTGAGTTCTGAATAATCCACCACTGTTCTCAAAAATAGCAGAATATAGCGCGCCGCTGTGAGCTTGTATATCTGCTATTTTTGAAGACTCAAATGTTTTTTTAACAAATCTGGGGGATCCCTGGCACAAAACTTTTTAAGATAGGGGTCTGCAGTGCGGCCAAATATACAGATATATCAATTTGGGGGTCCTTGGAGAAAAGTTTTGAGAACTACTGATCTAGGAGGTTCTCAAACCTCATAGTGGCGCGCTACGAGCTTGTAGGTCTGCTATTTTTGAAAAATCGTGAAAATGTGCCTTAAATCTTCTGGGAGGTCCCTGGAACAACATATTTTCAGATGGGGGGTCGGCGGCATTGTACATATATAATTTTTGGGGTCCTTGACATGAAATATTGAGAACCACTGATGTAGAAACATGAGGTTTTTCCAGAAAAAATACATTTTAAAAAATGCATTTTTTAAATTCCGACGTCAGGCCTAAATGGGTTAATGGGTTAACTTGTAGCACGAATAGTAGCATGAATGCTTAGCGTAGCGAATAGGTGAATTCTAGATATGGGATAATTGATTTACTACGTTGGGGAGTATAAGTACAGTGTTGTTCAGAGAGAATCAAATGTTCTTCAGAAGATGGAATCAGAAAGGAATCAGTTAGACATACTACTACTACTACTGTAGACTCCCCCTACTGATAAGAATTACAGTAACCTAAGGTGATTTGCATGATATTTCCAATTTTGTCATCCAAAACGTGGGCTTTCTCAACATCCGTTGAAACGGAAGCGTGACAAGGCGGACGAAGGGAAAGCTAGAAAACATACATTTCTGCGGTGTCTTTGGAAATGGAAATGGAGAGATGCATTAGCTCTGCCTCGTCCACTTTAACCAATGTGATTTTTCACGCTTATGTTTTGTTCCCAGGCTCAAAAGAAAGTCTGGCGTTTCTGATGAAGCCGTTTTGTTTTTTTACGAGATGTATTCAAAGAGTGTTCAATGAAATTGGTCTCTACACAATATCATCAATATCAAAGATGGTTCTGTTGTTTTTCTTTCACAACAAAAGACAAAAGAAACCCTCCCTCATGTCCTTGGGGGACACAAAATAATACACTGCCTATAAAGGAAGTGAAAAATAAATTAATACTAAAGGAATAGAATAGAATCGAAGAATGGGGACACCGAGCAAGTGCCCATCGATGTTGGAGAGTTAATTGTGTATTAAATCTTATTTTCAAACTGAAGAAAGACTTTCAATCTTTTAACCAGGATGTAACTATAACTCACAGTAAGTCAGTAACTATAACAATAAAAGTAGAGATGTCCCAATACTGTATCGGTATCGGAAAAGTAGTGGTATTGGCCCTTATTTGTCATATCGGGTCATATCGGTATCGGTGAATATGCCAGTCTAACCACCGATCCGACACAGGGGTAAGGAAGGGGTTGACACTATGGCAGGTAAATAAAATGTTGGGGCATGTGGAGTTTGCTTTGGAGTTGCCCCAAACTGCAAGTGCACATTATGAGTGAGGAGTCAGCTATAAACACGAGATATATAGCTAGATAGCTATAAACACAACACCAGATATATAGCTAGATAGCTATAAACACAACACCAGATCACAACACTGGTATCGGTATTTGGTATCGTTATCGGCTAACACAGAAATTGTGGTATCTGATCGGGAACGAAAAAAGTATATCGGGACATCCCTAAATAAAAGTATAGTTCCACCGCTCAGTTCGCACGGGTGCGATTTTTGTTTGTTTGTTTTTTTTACTGGTTGACGAGACCTGTGACGCATCGTTGTCATAACGGACAGTCAGGACCGCTGGAAACGGCTCATTATCCAGGCGCTGACCAAAGCACTCCTGGCGTGCTTTTTTTTAAACTTTTTTATTATAGGGTTTTTGACCCTGATTGATATAATTTACTCAGCGTGTATGTGCACCCATTGCTTTACAATGCACTACTGTTAGTGTCTAGACAGTCCGATAGTTTTAACAGTGGCAATAAGTTAGCCCAGTTAAAGGATGATAAACGAGGGCATGGGGTTTTTGGGGGGGTACACAAGGAGTTAACTCTGTCCCAACAGTAACCCAGATATAGGTCCAGAAGGCCCTATGAAACCTAAACCAGGTGTGGACGTTTCAAACGGCCCTAGGGGGGCTATTATCAGCAGAGCCCCAGACACGAGGGGGACAAGAGGAGCCTGAAGGGTAGCTAATCTCCCCCCATAGCATCACATCACATCCATCCAATACCCCTCTGGCAGCTCCCCAGGTGCCGAGGTGCCGGTCCTCATTTTTTAGGAAACAAATACTTTGCTTCTCACAGTAAGGTTAATTGGGAACAGATTCCTCCAGAGAGAGGTGTGTTTTTTCTAGCCGGTGATGTCAGGCGACAGGTCGCTCAACTGTGTTCAAATCTACGACGTGCCCAGAGGACTTTCACCCGTTGCTGCGGAACGATTAATGAGTGACTGACGAGCATGGAATTTTGATTTGTGTCTGTCTGACTGACTGACTGACTGCACCTACTGTACACTAATCAAATTATAGCCGGCAAACATTCAGCTTTATTATAACTGCCATGTGCTTCTACTTGTCGAGTTGATGGCACAGGAGAGGCGTTTAACCTGGACTGTTTTTATTCCTTCTAATCACATTTGGAATGCAGTGTAGTGTACTCGTGGTACCTACATGGTAGCCAAACTGTTTGTTTTGTTTTGTTTTGTTTGTTTTTATTAAAAAATATATATATATATATGAATCCCAAAGAAAAAACCAAAAAAACAAACATAACAAAAGCAGACAGACACACAAAGGTAAACAGAAAAACAGCTTGACATAAACTATACAACAATACAGCATTTTTCAAGTTGAGTGCAAGGCAAGGCAGGAAAAGAGCAGGAGACATGACTCACAATATACAGCAGATATATGACCTTATTTGTCACAGGTCAGCCCCCCCCCCGCTCGCACCTTGTAGAGACAGAGGCCCCGGAGACCCCCAGCCCGCCACCAGGTGACTGGCCCGGAGGCCCCCGGAACAATTTTTAGCAATTTTGCAACTTTGCAACTTTTTTTTTTGTAATTTTTATTTTGCTAATCTTTTTTTGCAATTCTTTTTTGCAATTTATCTTTTTGAAAATTTATTTTTGCAATTCTTCTCATATGCGGTTAAGCTTGCTTGTGGATCCTGATGGCTGCTAGAACAAAGGACCGTCCAAGGTGCCAAGCAGTAGTAACAGAACATCGTCTTTACTGGATCATTCTGTACGAAGATCCACATTCATAACGCAACCAATTAAGTATCCTGTATCATATCAAATTTTTTTTTGCAAATTTCTTTTGCAAAATTTTCTCATATGCGGTTAAGCTTGTAGCAACTCATAATGTAATAATCAGCTCATAATGTAATAAAATCATGAGCGCATAACGTAATAACAGATTTTTCAAAAAAAGACGTGTTACATTATGAGTTGCCTTAATAGGCAGCTCATAATGTAATAAAAGTTCATAATGTAATAATGGCCCATATTGGTGAGAAAAGTCTTACACTGTCATTGTTATTACCTCTGTTGACAAATGTAGACTTTCATATGGCCCATATAGTCTTACACTGTCATTGTTATTACCTCTGTTGACAAATGTAGACTTTCATATGGCCCATATAGTCTTTGTCATTGTTATTACATCTGTTGACAAATGTAGACTTTCATATGGCCCATATAGTCTTACACTGTCATTGTTATTACCTCTGTTGAAAAATGTAGACTTTCATATGGCCCATATAGTCTTACACTGTCATTGTTATTACCTCTGTTGACAAATGTAGACTTCCATATGGCCCATATAGTCTTACACTGTCATTGTTATTACCTCTGTTGACAAATGTAGACTTCCATATGGCCCATATAGTCTTACACTGTCATTTGTATTACCTCTGTTGACAAATGTAGACTTTCATATGGCCCATATAGTCTTACACTGTCATTGTTATTACATCTGTTGACAAATGTAGACTTTCATATGGCCCATATAGTCTTACACTGTCATTGTTATTACCTCTGTTGACAAATGTAGACTACCATATGGCCCATATAGTCTTACACTGTCATTTGTATTACCTCTGTTGACAAATGTAGACTTTCATATGGCCCATATAGTCTTACGCTGTCATTGTTATTACATCTGTTGACAAATGTAGACTTTCATATGGCCCATATAGTCTTACACTGTCATTGTTATTACCTCTGTTGACAAATGTAGACTTCCATATGGCCCATATAGTCTTAGGAGTTTAAGTGGATTAAGTATCCAACAGAGGTAATAACAATGACAGTGTAAGACTATATGGGCCATATGAAAGTCTACATTTGTCAACAGAGGTAATAACAATGACAGTGTAAGACTTTTCTCACCAATATGGGCCATTATTACGTTATGAACTTTTATTACATTATGAGCTGCCTATTAAGGCAACTCATAATGTAACACGTCTTTTTTTGAAAAATCTGTTATTACGTTATGCGCTCATGATTTTATTACATTATGAGCTGATTATTACATTATGAGTTTTTATTACATTTAACTTATTTCATCATGAGCCTTTTTGAGCCCTTATTACATTATGAGTTGCTATTACATTATGAGTTGCTACATGCTTGCTTGTGGATCCTGATGGCTGCTAGAACAAAGGACCGTCCAAGGTGCCAAGCAGTAGTAACAGAACATCGTCTTTACTGGATCATTCTGTACGAAGATCCACATTCATAACGCAACCAATTAAGTATCCTGTATCATATAAAAAATAAAAAAAAATTGCACTTTATTTTTGCAAATTCTTTTTTGCAAATTTCTTTTTGCACATTATTTTTGCAATTTTTTGTTTTGCTAATATTTGTTTGCAAATTTTTGTTTTGCAATTTCTTTTTTTGCAATTTTTTCTCATATGCGGTTAAGCTTGCTTGTGGATCCTGATGGCTGCTAGAACAAAGGACCGTCCAAGGTGCCAAGCAGTAGTAACAGAACATCGTCTTTACTGACACATTGCTCCAATAAACAGCTGCAACCGATGCGGTGTCATACTGTACATAATGTTTTAATTTTTTTGCAAATTTATCTTTGCAAATTTTCTTTTTTGCAATTTTTTTTTTGCAATTTTTTTTTTTTTTTTTTGCAAAAAAAACATTGGGATGTTTTTTTTTTTGCAATTTGTTCTCAAATTGCGGTTAAGCTTGCTTGTGGATCCTGATGGCTGCTAGAACAAAGGACCGTCCAAGGTGCCAAGCAGTAGTAACAGAACATCGTCTTTACTGGATAATTCTGTACGAAGATCCACATTCATAACGCAACCAATTAAGTATCCTGTATCATAACCGCACTAGATGATCCTGCATATACATATCTGTAACATGGTGGTACATATATTTGTAACAAACCAAACTGCGAGTTTATGATGATTTTAGTTGTGGAGAGAGACATGGATGCATTTAGTAACTAAAAAACATCGCATGGATGCACCTGGGACGTATCCTCAGTGATGTATCCTGAGGTCAACGGGGTTTCGGGTCTCTCAACATCATACCCCTCACTCAGGCGACCCAGCCGGGAGTGATCAAGTCTGCTACAGTGATGATTAGTGAAAAGTGTTGTGGCTTGCAACATGCAAAAGAGTTATGAAAAGTGCTTGTAGTCAGGCGCACGTTTGAAGATTTTGAGGTTGTGCATTGACGTCTCAACTGTACTCCTCACAAAAGTATAACTGCAAAGTGCTTCTGCATGGTCAGGTCAGGTGCAGCAGACTTTGATTGAATGGGTTAAGCGCTTTTCACAGGGTGATGGCGAGTTCAATCCTTCCATCCCTGTGTGAGTTTATAATCCTCATATATAAAAAGTAGATTTGGAAAAAGGCAACTTCAGGAGAAAAGGTTGAAAAGCTCACGCTGCAAAGTGTCTTAACACAGGACAAATGGTCCAGTACGGAGGATGTTGTGGCTGTCTGGTGCAATTAGGCTCTCGGTCAAATCATGCCATTTAAGCCGGAGGTGTGACTCAACGCCGGTGACAAAAATAATTAACTTCAACCCCGAAACTGAAACACACCACTTACTTACTTGTACTTAAGGGCCGAGTCATACTCCTATTTTACCGCTGTTTCGACGCTGTAGTGCCAAAATGATTTCGGCTTGTCAGAAATTTTCAGTAGCACCGAAGAGACGACTTTAGGACGGTACCCGCCCCCCCGAACCTCAAATGACGTCACATTGTAGGCTCTACAGAGCAGAACCGACTTTTATTCGGCTCTAAAATAGGAGTATGAATCGGCCCTTAGAGTTTAAACAACCATAGGCCTACTACTAAACCAGAAGGAAATGTCTATTTGTGTTTTCTCTTTGCGTAAACAGAGAACATTCCTGACAGCCTAGGGTGACATTCCTCCAACAGCCTGTACCTGGAAATGCTAGCCTAATTTACAGAACACTGACGTTGGCCTGACGTGACCTGCACACTAGCTTTCCCTTTACCATATCATAGATGGGCAACTGGCGGCCCGGGGGCCACATGCGGTCCCCACCAACACTTAATGCGACCTGCAGGTTAATATCAGAATACTCATATATATATATATTATGTATGTGCAAATATGACCTCAGTCTGTCTTTTGTATGTCCAATGTATTTGTATTTAGTTCATAAAGTCATCATAACTATAACTAAATGCATTTAAAATTAAATAAAATGTTACTTTTCAGGATTCCAATTCAAAGATAGACAAAAATAATTAGAGATTTAAATTAAAATGTTGCAAAAAATAGCAGATCTACAAGCTCAAAATGCGTCGCACTGCAACGCATTTTGAGCTTGTAGATCGGCTATGTTTGCTACGACAGTAATATGCAATGTGGATATATGCCTCTGGAGTGAGTGTGGAAATGTAGTGGCCCTCTGGAGTGAGTGTTGGAAACTTAGTGGCCCTCTGGAGCGAGTGTTGGAAACTTAGTGGCCCTCTGGAGTGAGTGTTGGAAATTTAGCGGCCCTCTCCAGCTTCAAAGTTGCCCACTCCTGACCTACAGTATATCATATCCCATCTGTATATATGTTTTATTCTCGAATCATCCAGAACCCCCCCACAGACAGTTGAATGGCCTGCCCCGTGACCTCTGTCCTCCTATCTCTACCGTCCTCCGTCTCTCGTACAGACAGTACAGACAGTTGAATGGCCTGCCCCTGTGACCCTGTGACCTCGGTCCTCCCCTCTCTACCGCCCTCCGTCTCTCGTACTGACAGTAAGTGTGCCAGTGATGAGAGAATAGATCAATAGCGGTGTCTGCATCGTTGGGACAGATGACTCAGCGTCGCAGAGTGGACACAGCGTGCTCTATAGCAATGACACCGGTCTGTCTGTCCTTGTTTTAGCCTGTCATCAATCTCATTTATTTGGCATCAAGCTCGAAATGTGAAGGTGTCTGTGGTGGGCGACCGGATGGGATGGGACACATAATGACATTTATTATAGAACACCTGGGAGACCCCAATTACCAGAGAGAGAGGGAGGATGTGCCCCTTTGATTTGATTTGATTTGATTTGATTTATTTGATATATTCATGATACAATTCATAGAAGAGCAGTACAGAATTATCAGGATTGCACAAAAAGTCAGAGGACTTATTTCCATTGTGATCCAAATAAAGAAATAAATTGTTACAGAAGAACATGTGTACATGTGTACTAACATTACAATACTAATGACATTTACAACCGGCCATCGTAGATCAATAAACAAAAGACAATAAATAGATATAAATAGATAAATACAGCACTATACCAACTTGCCCATCAGCCACTTTTTCAACATATTTTTTTAAATGTTCAAAGACTGAGCAAATTTAACTTCCCTTGGGATTTTGTTCCAATCCTCCACCCCTGTATATTTAAATGAGCTTCTACCTACCCTATGTCTCAGGTTTGGTGGTTTAAGATCAGCTTTCTTAGCTGAGGTCTTGAGTATAATCCTGGCAAGCACCTTTTTAACCATTCTAGCGTGCATCAACTGAATTTGATCCTTTGGAATTTCTTTCTGTAAAAGTTTAGCCGGACAGTTTATCTGCTGCAAAGGCACCTTTGTGCCCTCCCTGGCTCCCTCAGCAAGTGTCTTCCAGTGCTTCTGAGTTGTTCTTTAGTCTTCAAAATGTTAAAGTACTCCAGAAATGAACAGTGGGGGTTCATCTGTGCCACCGGCCGTTTCTCCGTGCCTCACAGCAGATGTCTAGTGCTTTTGTATGGTAGCCTCAAAACACACAAATTGTGCACTGAGTGTGCACACTATTGCACCAACAACACACCTACCTTCACAGGTGTCCTCTGTTGTTTATTAACCAATTTAGGCCTGACGTCGAAAAAAATAAAAAATTTGCTCTGAAAGAATATATACCTATTTAAAGATTTGTGCCGCATTTTTACGATTTTTCAAAAATAGCAGACCTACAAGTTCTTTGTGCTCTATACCCAAATGAGGGTTCTTACACCCATATTATTTTACGATTTCATAGAGCTCGTAGAGACCTTTAAAAATTATACATAATGTCAAATAGGCCCCTTTGCGATCCAAGTTCTCGATTTGTCGTACGACAAATTATTAATGCAACAGAGGTAACATACCGTACACATGTACAGCCCCAGAGACTGTTTCCCCAGGGGCCTGGGAGGGTGAGGGCGGGTGGATACTTGTGAGGGTCTGTTTTGTTTTTGTTGTTGTCTGTTTTGTTTTGTTTCTGCTTGTTCTGTTTACTGTTTTGTTTTGTCTCTTGTTTTATTTGCTATGTTTTGTTTGTGGTCATTTATGTCTTGTATTTTAAAATGGAAAAAACCTAATAAATATATATATTATATATATATATAAAAGAGACTCGTACCCTCTGCTCTCTTCTTTGCAATTGTTTCTTGTGCCTAACCCCTACTCTGCCTTCTGATTTAAACACACACACACACACACACACACACACACACACACACACACACACACACACACACACACACACACACACACACACACACGAGCGCACACAAACAAACACACACTCTCGCGCGCACAGCTTCCCTGCTGCAGTCTGCCTCCCCCATAATGACAGGGTGTAGAAAGCCAGAGGGAGAGCAGGGCTGAGGGCAGAGAGTGTATTTCTGCCCATACACACACACACACACACACACACACACACACACACACACACACACACACACAGGGCTGAGGGCAGAGAGTGTATTTCTGCCCACACACACACACACACACACACACACACACACACACACACAGGGCTGAGGGCAGAGAGTGTATTTCTGCCCCACCAGGGATGGGACCACAAGGTCAGCCGGAACGGGAGGAGGAACTCTGCCAATAACAGGGGGTGTTCTGGTCGACCATCAAAAGAGACAAACATTCCCAACATCAGACGCCATGTTTAGAACAGCCTGACCTGAGATCAGATTCTAAAAATGTTCTTCTACATCCTGACAGTTTTCTGAAAAAGCTATGTTTCTATATATATGTTCTTCGATTTTTCAAAAATAGCAGACCTACAAGCTCGTAGCGAGCTTGTAGATCTGCTATTTTTCAATAGCTAAAGCACAACATAATGCTAACACTAAAAGGGGTTCCTGCCCCAAAATGGGTTTTGGTCCTGCAATTAGTCCTGCAGCCAACAGGCTGGGAAATTAGCTATATAGTTATTTTTATTGGCCTAAAAAAAAATAATGACATACATTCATGAATCCACCTGCTGACCGAACTGTCATCATTGAGCAATTTATTTTATAGGGGGTTATAATTATGTGACCATACCATTAACGATCTATAAGGCAAAACATTCAAAATTGTTATGCTTTAAGTAGCATCATGTGACATGTCAAACTAGGGGGTTTTCATGATTCTGAATCCATTCCAAGCATTAGTTTTGCAGAAAAAAACGTGCTGACATCATCACATTTGTGATGACGCCTATGGCCGTTTTTAGCCCAAGGAGTGTTTTTTGTGCAAAACTAATTCATGAAGGCCTATAGACAATATTTTAGGCCAATAAAATAAAAAACATATACCAAATTTCCCACTCCACCCCCGGTTGCCGGACTAAATGTTTAATCTGAGGGGCTCGAATTTGAGTTTGGAAATGTTCTTTTCCTTCTGCGACTGATTGTTTCTGAAGGTCATGCGTGTGTGTGCGTGCGTTTGTGTGTGTGCACGTGTTTCGGGTGGCAGGGGCGTAGACTTGCTTTCCATTAAGGAAAGGCCTGTTTGTGGTGTCCCAGTGAGATCACTCCTCCTGGTTTTATATACACACACACACACACACACACACACACACACACACACACACACACACACACACACACACACACACACACACACACACACACACACACACACACACACACACACACACACACACACACACACACACACACACACACACACACACACACACACACACACCCATAGGGACATTTCTTCAAAGGAGCCCACTTAAGAAGGACCACTGAGAGCACAGTGCACAACGTTGACGTAATGACAGACAGATGAGGGTCTTTCTTTCCAAGGCAACAACCACGTGGGTGAGGGATCCAAACACAGCTGCTATGCTAGAGCAGGGGCTTCCAGTGGGGGGGGGGGGGGGGGGTTATCAAATGTATTGTGTTTTCTGTTTCCTGTACTATAGAGCGTTGCAGTCCTGCCCCCTCGAGAGACCCGGAAAACAAATCCCCGTTCATTTTCCTCATAGACTTTTCAGAAAGTATTTATTTAAAGACGTTTACACCGCGGACAAAGCCAACTCTTGTTGTGACAAATCATGACAACAAACACAATTTTTCGGGCCAAACAAAGAATTAAAAAGTAGAAAAGAACGGCAGGTTACAACACCTTTTTTGTTGTTTTTCTTCTTTGTAATTATTTGTTTGGTTTGTTGTCATGATTTGTCACGACTCGAGTTGGCTTCGTACGACGCTTAAAAGGTCTTTAAATAAATACGTTTTGAAGTGCCTATGGGAGAATGCATTGGGATTCATTTCCTGGGCCTGGCGTCACCATGAAATGGGGAGGGACTGCAACGCTCTATAGGCCACAGCCCGAGCTGTGGGGGGAGGAGGGGTGCCCCCCCATGACGATTATAAAAACATATCGTCTTCTGTAGACAATAAAGTGGGTTTCAGGTGTGGTAATCTGAACACAGCGTCTTTACGCTCTAGTGAAATAGTACATTTCATATATTGAATGTAAACATACAACAGGACAAAGGTCACAGCGCTGTAGGACTTGGATAGTACTTATTACTACCAAACTCCATACGTGGGGTGACAGAGCTTTCACCTTTGCTGCCCCAACCCTGTGGAATGCCCTCCCTAAGGCACTCAGAGATGCCCCCACCCTCCAAACTGTCAAAAACACCCTCAAAACCCACCTCTTCAATATTGCCTTCCCTAGCTAACCCTTTTCACTGTCTTTTAATGTTCTTTAGCTTTTAGTGTTTTTTTTCCACTTTTTTTTCTAATAAAGTTGTTTTTATTTGTGTTGTAAAGATCCCCCATGTAAAGCGTCTTTGGGTAGGCCTACTCAGAAAAGCGCTATATAAGTTTGAGATATTATTATTTTTTTATTTTTTTGCTTTGCAACACCATGCCTTTACTTGCAGGTGAAATATTTTGTTTTGACGGTACTTGTACTACTGTTTACATGTACTACATTTTTGTCTAATAAAATAGGCTATTCATTCAATCAATCAAACTGCATTAACTATAACAGAGATACTACTAACCAAGCTATCCATGTCAACATGCTCTAGGAGTCTCAATAACAGGTATAAGTGACGTTTAATGTTTGTAGCCTAATGTTTAATGTAGCAGAAGAGGCCATTCATTGAACAGCGTTTTGCACCATTTTAACATCCCAGATCGATTGAAATATGAATCTACTGTGCTGACTACACCTCCATGATATATTAGGAGTAGTACAATTACATTCCATTGTGAATAAAAACGTATTAACCACAGTGTAATGCTAAAGGTTTCATCACAGGGCTGTCTGCTTCATGTAATATAATTAAAAGTGTTGTTGGTGACAGTTATATGGGTCACGTGGTGTTGCGTGCTACTATAACCTACGTCACTCATAGTAAAGTCAGCTGTTCGCGAGGCGGCATTTCATGAATGGAAGGAGAGAGGGGGTGAACGGGGGGAGGGTCCAACTTCGTTGACCGCAATCGCTTTTTACTATGCTGTGAGATTCACTGTGGTAATGTTCTCTAACCTTAATACAATATAACAAAAGCAGTACCCTGGCCTGGAACAGTGATTCTCATGCAGACAACGACTAAAGCAGCGAGTCTGACAGCTAAAACGTTTCCCCGCTATCATACGATATAGACGGCATACAAGTGTATTGTGAATCAATAGATTGAGTGCTATCCTTACTTTCATGCAAAGCACCAACTTCAGTGTTTACGGACTGACCTACAATAACTAGGCCTATAGCCTACAATAGCACAGTGAGTCTCAGACTGGGGGGTCCGGGGACCCCCAGCCCTAGTACCTACCTGTCGTTTTTTTTAATGAATTGAACAAGGTGGACCCTCTTGTAAACAAGTTTAATGCTTTATTTTATTGGGTCGTCCACTCACAGTTAACAGTCTTTGTATTGAGTTTGAAATACGGACGGCTGAAATTCGATATAGCCCCCGTAAAATCTGAATTCCCCTTTTTACCTCCTTTATGATGAATTGCTGTTCTGTTCTTTGAATATTATAGAAGTGTCTATTTGTACGTCTCTAAATGTTTTGATGAATTGAACAAGGTGGACCCTCTTGTAAACAAGTGTAATGCTTAATTGGGTCGTCCACTCACAGTTAACAGTCTTTGTATTGAGTTTGTGCTTGAAATGTACTGTAATTCTGCAAACTGTTAATAAATATTTAAAAACAATCAATCAATCAATCAACATGTACTGTAATTCTGCAAACTGTTAATAAATATTTCAATCAATCAATCAAAGGTTGCAGTAGGCTACCTACCTGTTTGTTGCTGGGGGTCCCAGAGAGAGAAATGCCACTAAATGGGGGTCTGCAGTCTAATGCATGTCAAACTAGCCCTAACCATAAGGTCACAAAAACAAGTAGTCCGTGTTGTAGAATTTTTTCCAACAGGGTTTGAACTGGCAAAGTTAAAAGGTTAGGACTCTAAGTCAGATGACTAGTCCGCTAGACCACCAAGGACGGTGCCAAGTTAGACATCAGGCTCTGTATTGTGTATTTAAGCGTGACGTCAGCCACTTCCGGGTCCTACTCAAGGAAGGTCCACGTCATATATTTTCTTTACAGTTTACAGTTACATTAATAATTCTACTCGAGTTGGAAGCATTAACCCATGCTATAACCCATGTTTTTGGAAATTTTTCATTTTTTTCAAATCCTCAAAAATGATGAAAAACGGCGTGCTATAGTATGCCGTACGGTATGGGCTATAGCCCATGTTCAGAAATGATGAAAAACGAGGTAAATTTTATTTTCCAAAATTTCAAAAAACGATGGGCTGGCTATACCCCAAGTTTTTTGAAAATTTTAATTTTTTTCAAGTCCTCAAAAATGATGAAAAATGGCGCGCTATAGTATGCCGTACGGTATGGGCTATAGCCCATGTTCAGAAATGATGAAAAACGAGGTTAATTTTATTTTTCAAAATTTCAAAAAACGATGGGCTATAACACATGTTTTGTTGAATTTTTTCATTTTTTTCAAATCCTCTAAAATGATGAAAAACGGCGTGCTATAGTATGCCGTACGGTATGGGCTATAGCCCATGTTCAGAAATGATGAAAAACGAGGTTAATTTTATTTTTCGAAATTTCAAAAAACGATGGGCTATAACCCATGTTTTTTTAATTTTTAATTTTTTTCAAATCCTCAAAAATGATGAAAAACGGCATGCTATAGTATGCCGTACGGTATGGGCTATAGCCCATGTTCAGAAATGATGAAAAACGAGGTTAATTTTATTTTTCAAAATTTCAAAAAACGATGGGCTATAACCCATGTTTTTTGAAATTTTTCATTTTTTTCAAATCCTCAAAAATGATGAAAAACGGCGTGCTATAGTATGCCGTACGGTATGGGCTATAGCCCATGTTCAGAAATGATGAAAAACGAGGTAAATTTTATTTTTTAAATTTTCAAAAAACGATGGGCTATAACCCATGTTCTTTGAAATTTTTCATTTTTTTCAAATCCTCTAAAATGATGAAAAACGGCGTGCTATAGTATGCCGTACGGTATGGGCTATAGCCCATGTTCAGAATTTATGAAAAACGAGGTTAATTTTATTTTTCAAAATTTCAGAAAACGATGGGCTATGACCCATGTTTTTTTTTTAATTTTTAATTTTTTTCAAATCCTCAAAAATGATGAAAAACGTCGTGCTATAGTATGCCGTACGGTATGGGCTATAGCACATGTTCAGAAATGATGAAAAACTAGGTTAATTTTATTTTTCAAAATTTCGAAAAACGATGGGCTATAACCCATGTTTTTTGAATTTTTTCATTTTTTTCAAATCCTCAAAAATGATGAAAAACTGCGTGCTATAGTATGCCGTACGGTATGGGCTATAGCCCATGTTCAGAAATTATGAAAAACGAGGTTAATTTTATTTTTCAAAATTTCAGAAAACGATGGGCTGTAACCCATGTTTTTTTTAAATTTTTCACTTTTTTTCAAATCCTCAAAAATGATGAAAAACGGCGTGCTATAGTATGCCGTACGGTATGGGCTATAGCACATGTTCAGAAATGATGAAAAACTAGGTTAATTTTATTTTTCAAAATTTCGAAAAACGATGGGCTATAACCCATGTTTTTTGAATTTTTTCATTTTTTTCAAATCCTCAAAAATGATGAAAAACTGCGTGCTATAGTATGCCGTACGGTATGGGCTATAGCCCATGTTCAGAAATGATGAAAAACGAGGTTAATTTTATTTTTCAAATTTTCAGAAAACGATGGGCTATAACCCATGTTTTTTTGAAATTTTTAATTTTTTTCAAATCCTCAAAAATGATGAAAAACGGCGTGCTATAGTATGCCGTACGGTATGGGCTATAGCCCATGTTCAGAAATGATGAAAAACTAGGTTAATTTTATTTTTAAAAATTTCGAAAAACGATGGGCTATAACCCATGTTTTTTTAAATTTTTCATTTTTTTCAAATCCTCAAAAATGATGAAAAACGGCGTGCTATAGTATGCCGTACGGTATGGGCTATAGCCCATGTTCAGAAATGATGAAAAACGAGGTTAATTTTATTTTTCAAAATTTCAAAAAACGATGGGCTATAACCCATGTTTTTTTAATTTATAATTTTTTTCAAATCCTCAAAAATGATGAAAAACGGCATGCTATAGTATGCCGTACGGTATGGGCTATAGCCCATGTTCAGAAATGATGAAAAACGAGGTTAATTTTATTTTTCAAAATTTCAAAAAACGATGGGCTATAACCCATGTTTTTTGAAATTTTTCATTTTTTTCAAATCCTCAAAAATGATGAAAAACGGCGTGCTATAGTATGCCGTACGGTATGGGCTATAGCCCATGTTCAGAAATGATGAAAAACGAGGTAAATTTTATTTTTAAAAATTTCAAAAAACGATGGGCTATAACCCATGTTTTTTTAAATTTTTCATTTTTTTCAAATCCTCAAAAATGATGAAAAACGGCGTGCTATAGTATGCCGTACGGTATGGGCTATAGCCCATGTTCAGAAATGATGAAAAACGAGGTAAATTTTATTTTTCAAAATTTTAAAAAACGATGGGCTATAACCCATGTTTTTTTAATTTATAATTTTTTTCAAATCCTCAAAAATGATGAAAAACGGCATGCTATAGTATGCCGTACGGTATGGGCTATAGCCCATGTTCAGAAATGATGAAAAACGAGGTTAATTTTATTTTTCAAAATTTCAAAAAACGATGGGCTATAACCCATGTTTTTTGAAATTTTTCATTTTTTTCAAATCCTCTAAAATGATGAAAAACGGCGTGCTATAGTATGCCGTACGGTATGGGCTATAGCCCATGTTCAGAAATGATGAAAAACGAGGTAAATTTTATTTTTTAAATTTTCAAAAAACGATGGGCTATAACCCATGTTCTTTGAAATTTTTCATTTTTTTCAAATCCTCTAAAATGATGAAAAACGGCGTGCTATAGTATGCCGTACGGTATGGGCTATAGCCCATGTTCAGAATTTATGAAAAACGAGGTTAATTTTATTTTTCAAAATTTCAGAAAACGATGGGCTATGACCCATGTTTTTTTTTTAATTTTTAATTTTTTTCAAATCCTCAAAAATGATGAAAAACGTCGTGCTATAGTATGCCGTACGGTATGGGCTATAGCACATGTTCAGAAATGATGAAAAACTAGGTTAATTTTATTTTTCAAAATTTCGAAAAACGATGGGCTATAACCCATGTTTTTTGAATTTTTTCATTTTTTTCAAATCCTCAAAAATGATGAAAAACTGCGTGCTATAGTATGCCGTACGGTATGGGCTATAGCCCATGTTCAGAAATTATGAAAAACGAGGTTAATTTTATTTTTCAAAATTTCAGAAAACGATGGGCTGTAACCCATGTTTTTTTTAAATTTTTCACTTTTTTTCAAATCCTCAAAAATGATGAAAAACGGCGTGCTATAGTATGCCGTACGGTATGGGCTATAGCACATGTTCAGAAATGATGAAAAACTAGGTTAATTTTATTTTTCAAAATTTCGAAAAACGATGGGCTATAACCCATGTTTTTTGAATTTTTTCATTTTTTTCAAATCCTCAAAAATGATGAAAAACTGCGTGCTATAGTATGCCGTACGGTATGGGCTATAGCCCATGTTCAGAAATGATGAAAAACGAGGTTAATTTTATTTTTCAAATTTTCAGAAAACGATGGGCTATAACCCATGTTTTTTTGAAATTTTTAATTTTTTTCAAATCCTCAAAAATGATGAAAAACGGCGTGCTATAGTATGCCGTACGGTATGGGCTATAGCCCATGTTCAGAAATGATGAAAAACTAGGTTAATTTTATTTTTAAAAATTTCGAAAAACGATGGGCTATAACCCATGTTTTTTTAAATTTTTCATTTTTTTCAAATCCTCAAAAATGATGAAAAACGGCGTGCTATAGTATGCCGTACGGTATGGGCTATAGCCCATGTTCAGAAATGATGAAAAACGAGGTTAATTTTATTTTTCAAAATTTCAAAAAACGATGGGCTATAACCCATGTTTTTTTAAATTTTTCATTTTTTTCAAATCCTCAAAAATGATGAAAAACGGCGTGCTATAGTATGCCGTACGGTATGGGCTATAGTCCATGTTCAGAAATGATGAAAAACGAGGTTAATTTTATTTTTCAAAATTTTAAAAAACGATGGGCTATAACCCATGTTTTTTTAATTTATAATTTTTTTCAAATCCTCAAAAATGATGAAAAACGGCATGCTATAGTATGCCGTACGGTATGGGCTATAGCCCATGTTCAGAAATGATGAAAAACGAGGTTAATTTTATTTTTCAAAATTTCAAAAAACGATGGGCTATAACCCATGTTTTTTGAAATTTTTCATTTTTTTCAAATCCTCAAAAATGATGAAAAACGGCGTGCTATAGTATGCCGTACGGTATGGGCTATAGCCCATGTTCAGAAATGATGAAAAACGAGGTAAATTTTATTTTTAAAAATTTCAAAAAACGATGGGCTATAACCCATGTTCTTTGAAAATTTACATTTTTTTCAAATCCTCTAAAATGATGAAAAACGGCGTGCTATAGTATGCCGTACGGTATGGGCTATAGCCCATGTTCAGAAATGATGAAAAACGAGGTTAATTTAATTTTTCAAAATTTCAGAAAACGATGGGCTATAACCCATGTTTTTTGAAATTTTTCATTTTTTTAAAATCCTCAAAAATGATGAAAAACTGCGTGCTATAGTATGCCGTACGGTATGGGCTATAGCCCATGTTCAGAAATTATGAAAAACGAGGTTAATTTTACTTTTCAAATTTTCAGAAAACGATGGGCTGTAACCCATGTTTTTTTTAAATTTTTCACTTTTTTTCAAATCCTCAAAAATGATGAAAAACGGCGTGCTATAGTATGCCGTACGGTATGGGCTATAGCCCATGTTCAGAAATGATGAAAAACTAGGTTAATTTTATTTTTCAAAATTTCGAAAAACGATGGGCTATAACCCATGTTTTTTGAAATTTTTCATTTTTTTCAAATCCTCAAAAATGATGAAAAACGGCGTGCTATAGTATGCCGTACGGTATGGGCTATAGCCCATGTTCAGAAATGATGAAAAACGAGGTTAATTTTATTTTTCAAAATTTCAAAAAACGATGGGCTTATAGCCCATCGTTTTTTTAAATCTTTCATTCTTTTCAAATCCTCAAAAATGATGAAAAACGGCGTGCTATAGTATGCCGTACGGTATGGGCTATAGCCCATGTTCAGAAATGATGAAAAACTAGGTTAATTTTATTTTTCAAAATTTCAAAAAACTATGGGCTATAACCCATGTTTTTTTAAATCTTTCATTTTTTTCAAATCCTCAAAAATGATGAAAAACGGCGTGCTATAGTATGCCGTACGGTATGGGCTATTGCCCATGGTCAAAAATAGGATAAAAAACGTCTAAAAATAGACGTCTAAAACACGTCTATTTTAAAAAAAACGATGGGTTATAGCCCATCGTTTTTTTTTTTTCAAATCCTCAAAAATGATGAAAAACGGCTTGCTATAGTATGCCGTACAGTATGGGCTATAGCCAGGGGGGCAGTCAGCCAGATATTTCGTGAAGCCTCATTTGAAATCGGTAGTTCATATAATGGCCTGTTGTGGCGCTGGACTGGACCCAAAAAGCCCCATAGCTCCATAGAGGCCCATGTATTTTGGCCCAACTTCACCTAGACTGTATTACCTTAATAAACATGGTCATGAATACTTTCTTCTTCCAGTCACTAGTTTAAAGTCTCATTTCTAATGTCATAATATTCTTTTTGGAAAATTATGGTCCCATTAATTAAAAAAATTACCATAAAGAAAAAAAAACATCGCGTATGTTCTGAGGGGCGTGGCTACCGTTACAGTCTATGATCGGGATTCCCCTCCCACTCGAGTCAAAATAAAAACCAACGGAGAAGAAGGGGGGAAGTCCCGCCTCGTTGTCTGGGCAGCCAATGGCCAGCTGGTCCAAAACGGAGCCAGCCAATGGCCAGCTGGTACCAAACGGATCTAGAAAGATGGCGACTTACAATAACAGGCTTCATTTTACGTCCATGTTAGACCCGGCGAACGCTTTGTCCATATTTTTTACAGTCTATGGCTATAGCCCATGGTCAAAAATGGGATAAAAAACGTCTAAAAATAGACGTCTAAAACACGTCTATTTTTAGACGTGTTTTAGACGTCTATTTTTAGACATTTTTATCCCATTTTTAGACGCTCGTCTAATAGCCCATACTGTACGGCATACTATAGCACACCGTTTTTCATCATTTTTGAGGATTTGAAAAAAATGGAAAAAATAAACGATGGGTTATAGCCCATCATTTTTTGAATTTTAGATTTTTTTTCAAATCCTCAAAAATGATGAAAAACGGCTTGCTATAGTATGCCGTACAGTATGGGCTATAGCCCATGGTCAAAAATGGGATAAAAAACATCTAAAAATAGACGTCTAAAACACGTCTATTTTTAGACATGTTTTAGACGTCTATTTTTAGACGTTTTTATCCCATTTTTAGACGCTCGTCTAATAGCCCATAATGTACGGCATACTATATCACGCCGTTTTTCATCATTTTTGAGGATTTGAAAAAAATGGAAAAAAAAAAAACGATGGGTTATAGCCCATCGTTTTTTTTTTTTTTTTTTTTTTCTCAAAAATGATGAAAAACGGCTTGCTATAGTATGCCGTACAGTATGGGCTATAGCCCATGGTCAAAAATGGGATAAAAAACATCTAAAAATAGACGTCTAAAACACGTCTATTTTTAGACGTGTTTTAGACGTCTATTTTTAGACATTGTTATCCCATTTTTAGACGCTCGTCTAATAGCCCATACTGTACGGCATACTATAGCAAACCGTTTTTCATCATTTTTGAGGATTTAAAACAAATGGAAAAAAAAAATAAAAAGATGGGTTATAGCCCATAGTTTTTTTAATTTTAGATTTTTTTTCAAATCCTCAAAAATGATGAAAAACTGCGTGCTATACTATGCCGTACGGTATGGGCTATTGCCCATGGTCAAAAATAGGATAAAAAACGTCTAAAAATAGACGTCTAAAACACGTCTATTTTTAGACATGTTTTAGACGTCTATTTTTAGACGTTTTTATCCCATTTTTAGACGCTCGTCTAATAGCCCATACTGTACGGCATACTATAGCACGCCGTTTTTCATCATTTTTGAGGATTTGGAAAAAATGAAAAAAAAAAACGATGGGTTATAGCCCATCGTTTTTTTTTTTTTTTTTTATCCTCAAAAATGATGAAAAACGGCTTGCTATAGTATGCCGTACAGTATGGGCTATAGCCCATGGTCAAAAATGGGATAAAAAACATCTAAAAATAGACGTCTAAAACACGTCTATTTTTAGACGTGTTTTAGACGTCTATTTTTAGACATTGTTATCCCATTTTTAGACGCTCGTCTAATAGCCCATACTGTACGGCATACTATAGCAAACCGTTTTTCATCATTTTTGAGGATTTAAAACAAATGGAAAAAAAAATAAAAAGATGGGTTATAGCCCATCGTTTTTTGAATTTTAGATTTTTTTTCAAATCCTCAAAAATGATGAAAAACTGTGTGCTATAGTATGCCGTACGGTATGGGCTATTGCCCATGGTCAAAAATAGGATAAAAAACGTCTAAAAATAGACGTCTAAAACACGTCTATTTTTAGACGTGTTTTAGACGTCTATTTTTAGACGTTTTTATCCCATTTTTAGACGCTCGTCTAATAGCCCATACTGTATGGCATACTATAGCACGCCGTTTTTCATCATTTTTGAGGATTTGAAAAAAATGAAAAAAAAAAACGATGGGTTATAGCCCATGTTTTTTTTTTTTTTTTTTTTTTTATCCTCAAAAATGATGAAAAACTGCGTGCTATAGTATGCCGTACGGTATGGGCTATAGCCCATGGTCAAAAATAGGATAAAAAACGTCTAAAAATAGACGTCTAAAACACGTCTATTTTTAGACGTGTTTTAGACGTCTATTTTTAGACGTTTTTATCCCATTTTTAGACGCTCGTCTAATAGCCCATACTGGACGGCATACTATAGCACGCCGTTTTTCATCATTTTTGAGGATTTGAAAAAAATGAAAAATGAAAGAAACGATGGGTTATAGCCCATGTTTTTTGAAATTTTGAAAAAAGAATTATCCTCGTTTCTCATCATTTTGGACCATGGGCTATAGCCCATATCGTACGGCATACTATAGCACGCTGTCTTTCATCATTTTTGAGGATTTGAAAAAAATGAAAAAATGAAAAAAAGAACGATGGGTTATAGCCCATGTTTTTTGAAATTTTGAAAAAAAGGTTATCCTCGTTCTCATCATTTTGGACCATGGGCTATAGCCCATATCGTACAGCATGCTATAGCACGCCGTTTTTCATCATTTTTGAGGATTTGAAAAAAATGAAAAAATAAAAAAAACGATGGGTTATAGCCCATGTTTTTTGAAATTTTGAAAAAAAATAGGTTATCCTCGTTTCTCATCATTTTGGACCATGGGCTATATCCCATATCGTACGGCATGCTATAGCACGCCGTTTTTCATCATTTTTGAGGATTTGAAAAAAATGAAAAAATGAAAAAAACGATGGGTTATAGCCCATGTTTTTTGAAATTTTGAAAAAAAAAGTTATCCTCGTTTCTCATCATTTTGGACCATGGGCTATAATAGCCCATATCGTGCGGCATAATATAGCACGCCATTTTTCATCATTTTTGAGGATTTAAAAAAAATGAAATAATGAAAAAAACGATGGGTTATAGCCCATGTTTTTTTTAATTTTGAAAAAAAAAGTTATCCTCGTTTCTCATCATTTTGGACCATGGGCTATAGCCCATATCGTACGGCATGCTATAGCACGCCGTTTTTCATCATTTTTGAGGATTTGAAAAAAATGAAAAAATGAAAAAAACGATGGGTTATAGCCCATCGTTTTTTTTTTTTTTTTTTTTTTTTCAAATCCTTAAAGATGATGAAAAACGGCTTGCTATAGTATGCCGTACGGTATGGGCTATTGCCCATGGTCAAAAATAGGATAAAAAACGTCTAAAAATAGACGTCTAAAACACGTCTATTTTTAGACGTGTTTTAGACGTCTATTTTTAGACGTTTTTATCCCATTTTTAGACGCTCGTCTAATAGCCCATACTGTACGGCATACTATAGCACGCCGTTTTTCATCATTTTTGAGGATTTGAAAAAAATGAAAAATTTAAGAAACGATGGGTTATAGCCCATGTTTTTTGAAATTTTGAAAAAAAAAGTTATCCTCGTTTCTCATCATTTTGGACCATGGGCTATAGCCCATATCGTACGGCATACTATAGCACGCCGTTTTTCATCATTTTTGAGGATTCGAAAAAAATAAAAAAATTAAAAAAACGATGGGTTATAGCCCATGTTTTTTGAAATTTTGAAAAAAAAGTTATCCTCGTTTCTCATCATTTTGGACCATGGGCTATAACCCATATCGTACGGCATACTATAGCACGCCGTTTTTCATCATTTTTGAGGATTTGAAAATAATGAAAAAATGAAAAAAACGATGGGTTATAGCCCATGTTTTTTGAAATTTTGAAAAAAAAAGTTATCCTCGTTTCTCATCATTTTGGACCATGGGCTATAGCCCATATCGTACGGCATGCTATAGCACGCCGTTTTTCATCATTTTTGAGGATTTGAAAAAAATGAAAAAATGAAAAAAACGATGGGTTATAGCCCATGTTTTTTGAAATTTTGAAAAAAAAAGTTATCCTCGTTTCTCATCATTTTGGACCATGGGCTATAGCCCATATCGTACGGCATACTATAGCACGCCGTTTTTCATCATTTTTGAGGATTCGAAAAAAATTAAAAAATTAAAAAAACGATGGGTTATAGCCCATGTTTTTTGAAATTTTGGAAAAAAAGTTATCCTCGTTTCTCATCATTTTGGACCATGGGCTATAACCCATATCGTACGGCATACTATAGCACGCCGTTTTTCATCATTTTTGAGGATTTGAAAATAATGAAAAAATGAAAAAAACGATGGGTTATAGCCCATGTTTTTTGAAATTTTGAAAAAAAAAGTTATCCTCGTTTCTCATCATTTTGGACCATGGGCTATAGCCCATATCGTACGGCATGCTATAGCACGCCGTTTTTCATCATTTTTGAGGATTTGAAAAAAATGAAAAAATGAAAAAAACGATGGGTTATAGCCCATGTTTTTTGAAATTTTGAAAAAAAAAGTTATCCTCTTTTCTCATCATTTTGGACCATGGGCTATAGCCCATATCGTACGGCATGCTATAGCACGCAGTTTTTCATCATTTTTGAGGATTTGAAAAAAATGAAAAAAACGATGGGTTATAGCCCATGTTTTTTGAAATTTTGAAAAAAAAAGTTATCCTCTTTTCTCATCATTTTGGACCATGGGCTATAGCCCATATCGTACGGCATGCTATAGCACGCAGTTTTTCATCATTTTTGAGGATTTGAAAAAAATGAAAAAAACGATGGGTTATAGCCCATGTTTTTTGAAATTTTGAAAAAAAAAGTTATCCTCGTTTCTCATCATTTTAAACCATGGGCTATAGCCCATATCGTACGGCATGCTATAGCACGCCGTTTTTCCACATTTTTGAGGATTTGAAAAAAATGAAAAAATGAAAAAAACGATGGGTTATAGCCCTTTTTTTTTTTAATTTTGAAAAAAAAGTTATCCTCGTTTCTCATCATTTTGGACCATGGGCTATAGCCCATATCGTACGGCATACTATAGCACGCCGTTTTTCATCATTTTTGAGGATTCGAAAAAAATTAAAAAATTAAAAAAACGATGGGTTATAGCCCATGTTTTTTGAAATTTTGAAAAAAAAGTTATCCTCGTTTCTCATCATTTTGGACCATGGGCTATAACCCATATCGTACGGCATACTATAGCACGCCGTTTTTCATCATTTTTGAGGATTTGAAAATAATGAAAAAATGAAAAAAACGATGGGTTATAGCCCATGTTTTTTGAAAATTTGAAAAAAAAAGTTATCCTCGTTTCTCATCATTTTGGACCATGGGCTATAGCCCATATCGTACGGCATGCTATAGCACGCCGTTTTTCATCATTTTTGAGGATTTGAAAAAAAATGAAAAAATGAAAAAAACGATGGGTTATAGCCCATCGTTTTTTTTTTGTTTTTTTTTTTTTAATCCTCAAAGATGATGAAAAACGGCTTGCTATAGTATGCCGTACGGTATGGGCTATTGCCCATGGTCAAAAATAGGACAAAAAACGTCTAAAAATAGACGTCTAAAACACGTCTATTTTTAGACGTGTTTTAGACATCTATTTTTAGACGTTTTTATCCCATTTTTAGACGCTCGTCTAATAGCCCATACTGTACGGCATACTATAGCACGCCGTTTTTCATCATTTTTGAGGATTTGAAAAAAATGAAAAATGAAAGAAACGATGGGTTATAGCCCATGTTTTTTGAAATTTTGAAAAAAGAATTATCCTCGTTTCTCATCATTTTGGACCATGGGCTATAGCCCATATCGTACGGCATACTATAGCACGCTGTTTTTCATCATTTTTGAGGATTTGAAAAAAATTAAAAAATGAAAAAAAAAACCGATGGGTTATAGCCCATGTTTTTTGAAATTTTGAAAAAAAAAGTTATCCTCGTTTCTCATCATTTTGGACCATGGGCTATAGCCCATATCGTACGGCATGCTATAGCACGCCGTTTTTCATCATTTTTGAGGATTTGAAAAAAATGAAAAAATGAAAAAAACGATGGGTTATAGCCCATGTTTTTTGAAATTTTGAAAAAAAAAGTTATCCTCGTTTCTCATCATTTTGGACCATGGGCTATAGCCCATATCGTACGGCATACTATAGCACGCCGTTTTTCATCATTTTTGAGGATTCGAAAAAAATTAAAAAATGAAAAAAACGATGGGTTATAGCCCATGTTTTTTGAAATTTTGGAAAAAAAGTTATCCTCGTTTCTCATCATTTTGGACCATGGGCTATAACCCATATCGTACGGCATACTATAGCACGCCGTTTTTCATCATTTTTGAGGATTTGAAAATAATGAAAAAATGAAAAAAACGATGGGTTATAGCCCATGTTTTTTGAAATTTTGAAAAAAAAAGTTATCCTCGTTTCTCATCATTTTGGACCATGGGCTATAGCCCATATCGTACGGCATGCTATAGCACGCCGTTTTTCATCATTTTTGAGGATTTGAAAAAAAATGAAAAAATGAAAAAAACGATGGGTTATAGCCCATCGTTTTTTTTTTGTTTTTTTTTTTTTAATCCTCAAAGATGATGAAAAACGGCTTGCTATAGTATGCCGTACGGTATGGGCTATTGCCCATGGTCAAAAATAGGACAAAAAACGTCTAAAAATAGACGTCTAAAACACGTCTATTTTTAGACGTGTTTTAGACATCTATTTTTAGACGTTTTTATCCCATTTTTAGACGCTCGTCTAATAGCCCATACTGTACGGCATACTATAGCACGCCGTTTTTCATCATTTTTGAGGATTTGAAAAAAATGAAAAATGAAAGAAACGATGGGTTATAGCCCATGTTTTTTGAAATTTTGAAAAAAGAATTATCCTCGTTTCTCATCATTTTGGACCATGGGCTATAGCCCATATCGTACGGCATACTATAGCACGCTGTTTTTCATCATTTTTGAGGATTTGAAAAAAATGAAAAAATGAAAAAAAAAACCGATGGGTTATAGCCCATGTTTTTTGAAATTTTGAAAAAAAAAGTTATCCTCGTTTCTCATCATTTTGGACCATGGGCTATAGCCCATATCGTACGGCATGCTATAGCACGCCGTTTTTCATCATTTTTGAGGATTTGAAAAAAATGAAAAAATGAAAAAAACGATGGGTTATAGCCCATGTTTTTTGAAATTTTGAAAAAAAAAGTTATCCTCGTTTCTCATCATTTTGGACCATGGGCTATAGCCCATATCGTACGGCATACTATAGCACGCCGTTTTTCATCATTTTTGAGGATTCGAAAAAAATTAAAAAATTAAAAAAACGATGGGTTATAGCCCATGTTTTTTGAAATTTTGGAAAAAAAGTTATCCTCGTTTCTCATCATTTTGGACCATGGGCTATAACCCATATCGTACGGCATACTATAGCACGCCGTTTTTCATCATTTTTGAGGATTTGAAAATAATGAAAAAATGAAAAAAAACGATGGGTTATAGCCCATGTTTTTTGAAATTTTGAAAAAAAAAGTTATCCTCGTTTCTCATCATTTTGGACCATGGGCTATAGCCCATATCGTACGGCATGCTATAGCACGCCGTTTTTCATCATTTTTGAGGATTTGAAAAAAATGAAAAAATGAAAAAAACGATGGGTTATAGCCCATGTTTTTTGAAATTTTGAAAAAAAAAGTTATCCTCGTTTCTCATCATTTTGGACCATGGGCTATAGCCCATATCGTACGGCATACTATAGCACGCCGTTTTTCATCATTTTTGAGGATTCGAAAAAAATGAAAAAATGAAAAAAACGATGGGTTATAGCCCATGTTTTTTGAAATTTTGGAAAAAAAGTTATCCTCGTTTCTCATCATTTTGGACCATGGGCTATAACCCATATCGTACGGCATACTATAGCACGCCGTTTTTCATCATTTTTGAGGATTTGAAAATAATGAAAAAATGAAAAAAACGATGGGTTATAGCCCATGTTTTTTGAAATTTTGAAAAAAAAAGTTATCCTCGTTTCTCATCATTTTGGACCATGGGCTATAGCCCATATCGTACGGCATGCTATAGCACGCCGTTTTTCATCATTTTTGAGGATTTGAAAAAAAATGAAAAAATGAAAAAAACGATGGGTTATAGCCCATCGTTTTTTTTTTGTTTTTTTTTTTTTAATCCTCAAAGATGATGAAAAACGGCTTGCTATAGTATGCCGTACGGTATGGGCTATTGCCCATGGTCAAAAATAGGACAAAAAACGTCTAAAAATAGACGTCTAAAACACGTCTATTTTTAGACGTGTTTTAGACATCTATTTTTAGACGTTTTTATCCCATTTTTAGACGCTCGTCTAATAGCCCATACTGTACGGCATACTATAGCACGCCGTTTTTCATCATTTTTGAGGATTTGAAAAAAATGAAAAATGAAAGAAACGATGGGTTATAGCCCATGTTTTTTGAAATTTTGAAAAAAGAATTATCCTCGTTTCTCATCATTTTGGACCATGGGCTATAGCCCATATCGTACGGCATACTATAGCACGCTGTTTTTCATCATTTTTGAGGATTTGAAAAAAATGAAAAAATGAAAAAAAAAAACGATGGGTTATAGCCCATGTTTTTTGAAATTTTGAAAAAAAAAGTTATCCTCGTTTCTCATCATTTTGGACCATGGGCTATAGCCCATATCGTACGGCATGCTATAGCACGCCGTTTTTCATCATTTTTGAGGATTTGAAAAAAATGAAAAAATGAAAAAAACGATGGGTTATAGCCCATGTTTTTTGAAATTTTGAAAAAAAAAGTTATCCTCGTTTCTCATCATTTTGGACCATGGGCTATAGCCCATATCGTACGGCATACTATAGCACGCCGTTTTTCATCATTTTTGAGGATTCGAAAAAAATGAAAAAATGAAAAAAACGATGGGTTATAGCCCATGTTTTTTGAAATTTTGGAAAAAAAGTTATCCTCGTTTCTCATCATTTTGGACCATGGGCTATAACCCATATCGTACGGCATACTATAGCACGCCGTTTTTCATCATTTTTGAGGATTTGAAAATAATGAAAAAATGAAAAAAACGATGGGTTATAGCCCATGTTTTTTGAAATTTTGAAAAAAAAAGTTATCCTCGTTTCTCATCATTTTGGACCATGGGCTATAGCCCATATCGTACGGCATGCTATAGCACGCCGTTTTTCATCATTTTTGAGGATTTGAAAAAAATGAAAAAATGAAAAAAACGATGGGTTATAGCCCATGTTTTTTGAAATTTTGAAAAAAAAAGTTATCCTCGTTTCTCATCATTTTGGACCATGGGCTATAGCCCATATCGTACGGCATACTATAGCACGCCGTTTTTCATCATTTTTGAGGATTCGAAAAAAATTAAAAAATGAAAAAAACGATGGGTTATAGCCCATGTTTTTTGAAATTTTGGAAAAAAAGTTATCCTCGTTTCTCATCATTTTGGACCATGGGCTATAACCCATATCGTACGGCATACTATAGCACGCCGTTTTTCATCATTTTTGAGGATTTGAAAATAATGAAAAAATGAAAAAAACGATGGGTTATAGCCCATGTTTTTTGAAATTTTGAAAAAAAAAGTTATCCTCGTTTCTCATCATTTTGGACCATGGGCTATAGCCCATATCGTACGGCATGCTATAGCACGCCGTTTTTCATCATTTTTGAGGATTTGAAAAAAAATGAAAAAATGAAAAAAACGATGGGTTATAGCCCATCGTTTTTTTTTTGTTTTTTTTTTTTTAATCCTCAAAGATGATGAAAAACGGCTTGCTATAGTATGCCGTACGGTATGGGCTATTGCCCATGGTCAAAAATAGGACAAAAAACGTCTAAAAATAGACGTCTAAAACACGTCTATTTTTAGACGTGTTTTAGACATCTATTTTTAGACGTTTTTATCCCATTTTTAGACGCTCGTCTAATAGCCCATACTGTACGGCATACTATAGCACGCCGTTTTTCATCATTTTTGAGGATTTGAAAAAAATGAAAAATGAAAGAAACGATGGGTTATAGCCCATGTTTTTTGAAATTTTGAAAAAAGAATTATCCTCGTTTCTCATCATTTTGGACCATGGGCTATAGCCCATATCGTACGGCATACTATAGCACGCTGTTTTTCATCATTTTTGAGGATTTGAAAAAAATGAAAAAATGAAAAAAAAAAACGATGGGTTATAGCCCATGTTTTTTGAAATTTTGAAAAAAAAAGTTATCCTCGTTTCTCATCATTTTGGACCATGGGCTATAGCCCATATCGTACGGCATGCTATAGCACGCCGTTTTTCATCATTTTTGAGGATTTGAAAAAAATGAAAAAATGAAAAAAACGATGGGTTATAGCCCATGTTTTTTGAAATTTTGAAAAAAAAAGTTATCCTCGTTTCTCATCATTTTGGACCATGGGCTATAGCCCATATCGTACGGCATACTATAGCACGCCGTTTTTCATCATTTTTGAGGATTCGAAAAAAATGAAAAAATGAAAAAAACGATGGGTTATAGCCCATGTTTTTTGAAATTTTGGAAAAAAAGTTATCCTCGTTTCTCATCATTTTGGACCATGGGCTATAACCCATATCGTACGGCATACTATAGCACGCCGTTTTTCATCATTTTTGAGGATTTGAAAATAATGAAAAAATGAAAAAAACGATGGGTTATAGCCCATGTTTTTTGAAATTTTGAAAAAAAAAGTTATCCTCGTTTCTCATCATTTTGGACCATGGGCTATAGCCCATATCGTACGGCATGCTATAGCACGCCGTTTTTCATCATTTTTGAGGATTTGAAAAAAATGAAAAAATGAAAAAAACGATGGGTTATAGCCCATGTTTTTTGAAATTTTGAAAAAAAAAGTTATCCTCGTTTCTCATCATTTTGGACCATGGGCTATAGCCCATATCGTACGGCATACTATAGCACGCCGTTTTTCATCATTTTTGAGGATTTGAAAAAAATGAAAAAAACGATGGGTTATAGCCCATGTTTTTTGAAATTTTGAAAAAAAAGTTATCCTCGTTTCTCATCATTTTGGACCATGGGCTATAACCCATATCGTACGGCATACTATAGCACGCCGTTTTTCATCATTTTTGAGGATTTGAAAATAATGAAAAAATGAAAAAAACGATGGGTTATAGCCCATGTTTTTTGAAATTTTGAAAAAAAAAGTTATCCTCTTTTCTCATCATTTTGGACCATGGGCTATAGCCCATATCGTACGGCATGCTATAGCACGCAGTTTTTCATCATTTTTGAGGATTTGAAAAAAATGAAAAAAACGATGGGTTATAGCCCATGTTTTTTGAAATTTTGAAAAAAAAGTTATCCTCGTTTCTCATCATTTTGGACCATGGGCTATAACCCATATCGTACGGCATACTATAGCACGCCGTTTTTCATCATTTTTGAGGATTTGAAAATAATGAAAAAATGAAAAAAACGATGGGTTATAGCCCATGTTTTTTGAAAATTTGAAAAAAAAAGTTATCCTCGTTTCTCATAATTTTGGACCATGGGCTATAGCCCATATCGTACGGCATGCTATAGCACGCCGTTTTTCATCATTTTTGAGGATTTGAAAAAAAATGAAAAAATGAAAAAAACGATGGGTTATAGCCCATCGTTTCTTTTTTGTTTTTGTTTTTTTAATCCTCAAAGATGATGAAAAACGGCTTGCTATAGTATGCCGTACGGTATGGGCTATTGCCCATGGTCAAAAATAGGACAAAAAACGTCTAAAAATAGACGTCTAAAACACGTCTATTTTTAGACGTGTTTTAGACATCTATTTTTAGACGTTTTTATCCCATTTTTAGACGCTCGTCTAATAGCCCATACTGTACGGCATACTATAGCACGCCGTTTTTCATCATTTTTGAGGATTTGAAAAAAATGAAAAATGAAAGAAACGATGGGTTATAGCCCATGTTTTTTGAAATTTTGAAAAAAGAATTATCCTCGTTTCTCATCATTTTGGACCATGGGCTATAGCCCATATCGTACGGCATACTATAGCACGCTGTTTTTCATCATTTTTGAGGATTTGAAAAAAATGAAAAAATGAAAAAAAAAAACGATGGGTTATAGCCCATGTTTTTTGAAATTTTGAAAAAAAAAGTTATCCTCGTTTCTCATCATTTTGGACCATGGGCTATAGCCCATATCGTACGGCATGCTATAGCACGCCGTTTTTCATCATTTTTGAGGATTTGAAAAAAATGAAAAAATGAAAAAAACGATGGGTTATAGCCCATGTTTTTTGAAATTTTGAAAAAAAAAGTTATCCTCGTTTCTCATCATTTTGGACCATGGGCTATAGCCCATATCGTACGGCATACTATAGCACGCCGTTTTTCATCATTTTTGAGGATTCGAAAAAAATGAAAAAATGAAAAAAACGATGGGTTATAGCCCATGTTTTTTGAAATTTTGGAAAAAAAGTTATCCTCGTTTCTCATCATTTTGGACCATGGGCTATAACCCATATCGTACGGCATACTATAGCACGCCGTTTTTCATCATTTTTGAGGATTTGAAAATAATGAAAAAATGAAAAAAACGATGGGTTATAGCCCATGTTTTTTGAAATTTTGAAAAAAAAAGTTATCCTCGTTTCTCATCATTTTGGACCATGGGCTATAGCCCATATCGTACGGCATGCTATAGCACGCCGTTTTTCATCATTTTTGAGGATTTGAAAAAAATGAAAAAATGAAAAAAACGATGGGTTATAGCCCATGTTTTTTGAAATTTTGAAAAAAAAAGTTATCCTCGTTTCTCATCATTTTGGACCATGGGCTATAGCCCATATCGTACGGCATACTATAGCACGCCGTTTTTCATCATTTTTGAGGATTCGAAAAAAATTAAAAAATTAAAAAAACGATGGGTTATAGCCCATGTTTTTTGAAATTTTGGAAAAAAAGTTATCCTCGTTTCTCATCATTTTGGACCATGGGCTATAACCCATATCGTACGGCATACTATAGCACGCCGTTTTTCATCATTTTTGAGGATTTGAAAATAATGAAAAAATGAAAAAAACGATGGGTTATAGCCCATGTTTTTTGAAATTTTGAAAAAAAAAGTTATCCTCGTTTCTCATCATTTTGGACCATGGGCTATAGCCCATATCGTACGGCATGCTATAGCACGCCGTTTTTCATCATTTTTGAGGATTTGAAAAAAAATGAAAAAATGAAAAAAACGATGGGTTATAGCCCATCGTTTTTTTTTTGTTTTTTTTTTTTTAATCCTCAAAGATGATGAAAAACGGCTTGCTATAGTATGCCGTACGGTATGGGCTATTGCCCATGGTCAAAAATAGGACAAAAAACGTCTAAAAATAGACGTCTAAAACACGTCTATTTTTAGACGTGTTTTAGACATCTATTTTTAGACGTTTTTATCCCATTTTTAGACGCTCGTCTAATAGCCCATACTGTACGGCATACTATAGCACGCCGTTTTTCATCATTTTTGAGGATTTGAAAAAAATGAAAAATGAAAGAAACGATGGGTTATAGCCCATGTTTTTTGAAATTTTGAAAAAAGAATTATCCTCGTTTCTCATCATTTTGGACCATGGGCTATAGCCCATATCGTACGGCATACTATAGCACGCTGTTTTTCATCATTTTTGAGGATTTGAAAAAAATGAAAAAATGAAAAAAAAAAACGATGGGTTATAGCCCATGTTTTTTGAAATTTTGAAAAAAAAAGTTATCCTCGTTTCTCATCATTTTGGACCATGGGCTATAGCCCATATCGTACGGCATGCTATAGCACGCCGTTTTTCATCATTTTTGAGGATTTGAAAAAAATGAAAAAATGAAAAAAACGATGGGTTATAGCCCATGTTTTTTGAAATTTTGAAAAAAAAAGTTATCCTCGTTTCTCATCATTTTGGACCATGGGCTATAGCCCATATCGTACGGCATACTATAGCACGCCGTTTTTCATCATTTTTGAGGATTCGAAAAAAATGAAAAAATGAAAAAAACGATGGGTTATAGCCCATGTTTTTTGAAATTTTGGAAAAAAAGTTATCCTCGTTTCTCATCATTTTGGACCATGGGCTATAACCCATATCGTACGGCATACTATAGCACGCCGTTTTTCATCATTTTTGAGGATTTGAAAATAATGAAAAAATGAAAAAAACGATGGGTTATAGCCCATGTTTTTTGAAATTTTGAAAAAAAAAGTTATCCTCGTTTCTCATCATTTTGGACCATGGGCTATAGCCCATATCGTACGGCATGCTATAGCACGCCGTTTTTCATCATTTTTGAGGATTTGAAAAAAATGAAAAAAACGATGGGTTATAGCCCATGTTTTTTGAAATTTTGAAAAAAAAAGTTATCCTCGTTTCTCATCATTTTGGACCATGGGCTATAGCCCATATCGTACGGCATACTATAGCACGCCGTTTTTCATCATTTTTGAGGATTTGAAAAAAATGAAAAAAACGATGGGTTATAGCCCATGTTTTTTGAAATTTTGAAAAAAAAGTTATCCTCGTTTCTCATCATTTTGGACCATGGGCTATAACCCATATCGTACGGCATACTATAGCACGCCGTTTTTCATCATTTTTGAGGATTTGAAAATAATGAAAAAATGAAAAAAACGATGGGTTATAGCCCATGTTTTTTGAAATTTTGAAAAAAAAAGTTATCCTCTTTTCTCATCATTTTGGACCATGGGCTATAGCCCATATCGTACGGCATGCTATAGCACGCAGTTTTTCATCATTTTTGAGGATTTGAAAAAAATGAAAAAAACGATGGGTTATAGCCCATGTTTTTTGAAATTTTGAAAAAAAAGTTATCCTCGTTTCTCATCATTTTGGACCATGGGCTATAACCCATATCGTACGGCATACTATAGCACGCCGTTTTTCATCATTTTTGAGGATTTGAAAATAATGAAAAAATGAAAAAAACGATGGGTTATAGCCCATGTTTTTTGAAAATTTGAAAAAAAAAGTTATCCTCGTTTCTCATAATTTTGGACCATGGGCTATAGCCCATATCGTACGGCATGCTATAGCACGCCGTTTTTCATCATTTTTGAGGATTTGAAAAAAAATGAAAAAATGAAAAAAACGATGGGTTATAGCCCATCGTTTCTTTTTTGTTTTTGTTTTTTTAATCCTCAAAGATGATGAAAAACGGCTTGCTATAGTATGCCGTACGGTATGGGCTATTGCCCATGGTCAAAAATAGGACAAAAAACGTCTAAAAATAGACGTCTAAAACACGTCTATTTTTAGACGTGTTTTAGACATCTATTTTTAGACGTTTTTATCCCATTTTTAGACGCTCGTCTAATAGCCCATACTGTACGGCATACTATAGCACGCCGTTTTTCATAATTTTTGAGGATTTGAAAAAATGAAAAATGAAAGAAACGATGGGTTATAGCCCATGTTTTTTGAAATTTTGAAAAAAGAATTATCCTCGTTTCTCATCATTTTGGACCATGGGCTATAGCCCATATCGTACGGCATACTATAGCACGCTGTTTTTCATCATTTTTGAGGATTTGAAAAAAATGAAAAAATGAAAAAAAAAACCGATGGGTTATAGCCCATGTTTTTTGAAATTTTGAAAAAAAAAGTTATCCTCGTTTCTCATCATTTTGGACCATGGGCTATAGCCCATATCGTACGGCATGCTATAGCACGCCGTTTTTCATCATTTTTGAGGATTTGAAAAAAATGAAAAAATGAAAAAAACGATGGGTTATAGCCCATGTTTTTTGAAATTTTGAAAAAAAAAGTTATCCTCGTTTCTCATCATTTTGGACCATGGGCTATAGCCCATATCGTACGGCATACTATAGCACGCCGTTTTTCATCATTTTTGAGGATTCGAAAAAAATTAAAAAATGAAAAAAACGATGGGTTATAGCCCATGTTTTTTGAAATTTTGGAAAAAAAGTTATCCTCGTTTCTCATCATTTTGGACCATGGGCTATAACCCATATCGTACGGCATACTATAGCACGCCGTTTTTCATCATTTTTGAGGATTTGAAAATAATGAAAAAATGAAAAAAACGATGGGTTATAGCCCATGTTTTTTGAAATTTTGAAAAAAAAAGTTATCCTCGTTTCTCATCATTTTGGACCATGGGCTATAGCCCATATCGTACGGCATGCTATAGCACGCCGTTTTTCATCATTTTTGAGGATTTGAAAAAAATGAAAAAATGAAAAAAACGATGGGTTATAGCCCATGTTTTTTGAAATTTTGAAAAAAAAAGTTATCCTCGTTTCTCATCATTTTGGACCATGGGCTATAGCCCATATCGTACGGCATACTATAGCACGCCGTTTTTCATCATTTTTGAGGATTTGAAAAAAATGAAAAAATGAAAAAAACGATGGGTTATAGCCCATGTTTTTTTTTAATTTTGAAAAAAAAGTTATCCTCGTTTCTCATCATTTTGGACCATGGGCTATAGCCCATATCGTACGGCATACTATAGCACGCCGTTTTTCATCATTTTTGAGGATTCGAAAAAAATAAAAAAATAAAAAAAACGATGGGTTATAGCCCATGTTTTTTGAAATTTTGAAAAAAAAGTTATCCTCGTTTCTCATCATTTTGGACCATGGGCTATAACCCATATCGTACGGCATACTATAGCACGCCGTTTTTCATCATTTTTGAGGATTTGAAAATAATGAAAAAATGAAAAAAACGATGGGTTATAGCCCATGTTTTTTGAAATTTTGAAAAAAAAAGTTATCCTCTTTTCTCATCATTTTGGACCATGGGCTATAGCCCATATCGTACGGCATGCTATAGCACGCAGTTTTTCATCATTTTTGAGGATTTGAAAAAAATGAAAAAAACGATGGGTTATAGCCCATGTTTTTTGAAATTTTGAAAAAAAAAGTTATCCTCGTTTCTCATCATTTTAAACCATGGGCTATAGCCCATATCGTACGGCATGCTATAGCACGCCGTTTTTCCACATTTTTGAGGATTTGAAAAAAATGAAAAAATGAAAAAAACGATGGGTTATAGCCCTTTTTTTTTAATTTTGAAAAAAAAGTTATCCTCGTTTCTCATCATTTTGGACCATGGGCTATAGCCCATATCGTACGGCATACTATAGCACGCCGTTTTTCATCATTTTTGAGGATTCGAAAAAAATTAAAAAATTAAAAAAACGATGGGTTATAGCCCATGTTTTTTGAAATTTTGAAAAAAAAGTTATCCTCGTTTCTCATCATTTTGGACCATGGGCTATAACCCATATCGTATGGCATACTATAGCACGCCGTTTTTCATCATTTTTGAGGATTTGAAAATAATGAAAAAATGAAAAAAACGATGGGTTATAGCCCATGTTTTTTGAAAATTTGAAAAAAAAAGTTATCCTCGTTTCTCATCATTTTGGACCATGGGCTATAGCCCATATCGTACGGCATGCTATAGCACGCCGTTTTTCATCATTTTTGAGGATTTGAAAAAAAATGAAAAAATGAAAAAACGATGGGTTATAGCCCATCGTTTTTTTTTTGTTTTTTTTTTTTTAATCCTCAAAGATGATGAAAAACGGCTTGCTATAGTATGCCGTACGGTATGGGCTATTGCCCATGGTCAAAAATAGGACAAAAAACGTCTAAAAATAGACGTCTAAAACACGTCTATTTTTAGACGTGTTTTAGACATCTATTTTTAGACGTTTTTATCCCATTTTTAGACGCTCGTCTAATAGCCCATACTGTACGGCATACTATAGCACGCCGTTTTTCATCATTTTTGAGGATTTGAAAAAAATGAAAAATGAAAGAAACGATGGGTTATAGCCCATGTTTTTTGAAATTTTGAAAAAAAGGTTATCCTCGTTCTCATCATTTTGGACCATGGGCTATAGCCCATATCGTCAGGCATGCTATAGCACGCCGTTTTTCATCTTTTTTGAGGATTCGAAAAAAAATAAAAAATTTAAAAAACGATGGGTTATAGCCTATGTTTTTTGAAATTTTGGAAAAAAAAGTTATCCTCGTTTCTCATCATTTTGGACCATGGGCTATAGCCCATATCGTACGGCATGCTATAGCACGCCGTTTTTCATCATTTTTGAGGATTTGAAAATAATGAAAAAATGAAAAAAACGATGGGTTATAGCCCATGTTTTTTGAAATTTTGAAAAAAAAAGTTATCCTCGTTTCTCATCATTTTGGACCATGGGCTATAGCCCATATCGTACGGCATACTATAGCACGCCGTTTTTCATCATTTTTGAGGATTCGAAAAAAATTAAAAAATGAAAAAAACGATGGGTTATAGCCCATGTTTTTTTTAATTTTGAAAAAAAAGTTATCCTCGTTTCTCATCATTTTGGACCATGGGCTATAGCCCATATCGTACGGCATACTATAGCACGCCGTTTTTCATCATTTTTGAGGATTCGAAAAAAATGAAAAAATGAAAAAAAACGATGGGTTTTAGCCCATGTTTTTTGAAATTTTGAAAAAAAAGTTATCCTCGTTTCTCATCATTTTGGACCATGGGATATAACCCATATCGTACGGCATACTATAGCACGCCGTTTTTCATCATTTTTGAGGATTTGAAAATAATGAAAAAATGAAAAAAACGATGGGTTATAGCCCATGTTTTTTGAAATTTTGAAAAAAAAGTTATCCTCGTTTCTCATCATTTTGGACCATGGGCTATAACCCATATCGTACGGCATACTATAGCACGCCGTTTTTCATCATTTTTGAGGATTTGAAAAAAATGAAAAAATGAAAAAAACGATGGGTTATAGCCCATGTTTTTTGAAATTTTGAAAAAAGAATTATCCTCGTTTCTCATCATTTTGGACCATGGGCTATAGCCCATATCGTACGGCATACTATAGCACGCTGTTTTTCATCATTTTTGAGGATTTGAAAAAAATGAAAAAATGAAAAAAAAAAACGATGGGTTATAGCCCATGTTTTTTGAAATTTTGAAAAAAAGGTTATCCTCGTTCTCATCATTTTGGACCATGGGCTATAGCCCATATCGTACGGCATACTATAGCACGCCGTTTTTCATCATTTTTGAGGATTTGAAAATAATGAAAAAATGAAAAAAACGATGGGTTATAGCCCATGTTTTTTGAAATTTTGAAAAAAAAGTTATCCTCGTTTCTCATCATTTTGGACCATGGGCTATAACCCATATCGTACGGCATACTATAGCACGCCGTTTTTCATCATTTTTGAGGATTTGAAAAAAATGAAAAAATGAAAAAAACGATGGGTTATAGCCCATGTTTTTTGAAATTTTGAAAAAAGAATTATCCTCGTTTCTCATCATTTTGGACCATGGGCTATAGCCCATATCGTACGGCATACTATAGCACGCTGTTTTTCATCATTTTTGAGGATTTGAAAAAAATGAAAAAATGAAAAAAAAAAACGATGGGTTATAGCCCATGTTTTTTGAAATTTTGAAAAAAAGGTTATCCTCGTTCTCATCATTTTGGACCATGGGCTATAGCCCATATCGTACGGCATACTATAGCACGCCGTTTTTCATCATTTTTGAGGATTCGAAAAAAATTAAAAAATTAAAAAAACGATGGGTTATAGCCCATGTTTTTTGAAATTTTGAAAAAAAAGTTATCCTCGTTTCTCATCATTTTGGACCATGGGCTATAACCCATATCGTACGGCATACTATAGCACGCCGTTTTTCATCATTTTTGAGGATTTGAAAATAATGAAAAAATGAAAAAAACGATGGGTTATAGCCTATGTTTTTTGAAATTTTGAAAAAAAAAGTTATCCTCGTTTCTCATCATTTTGGACCATGGGCTATAGCCCATATCGTACGGCATGTTATAGCACGCCGTTTTTCATCATTTTTGAGGATTTGAAAAAAATGAAAAAATGAAAAAAACGATGGGTTATAGCCCATCATTTTTGTTTTTTGTTTTTTTTTTTCAAATCCTTAAAGATGATGAAAAACGGCTTGCTATAGTATGCCGTACGGTATGGGCTATTGCCCATGGTCAAAAATAGGATAAAAAACGTCTAAAAATAGACGTCTAAAACACGTCTATTTTTAGACGTGTTTTAGACGTCTATTTTTAGACGTTTTTATCCCATTTTTAGACGCTCGTCTAATAGCCCATACTGTACGGCATACTATAGCACGCCGTTTTTCATCATTTTTGAGGATTTGAAAAAAATGAAAAATTTAAGAAACGATGGGTTATAGCCCATGTTTTTTGAAATTTTGAAAAAAAAAGTTAACCTCGTTTCTCATCATTTTGGACCATGGGCTATAGCCCATATCGTACGGCATACTATAGCACGCCGTTTTTCATCATTTTTGAGGATTCGAAAAAAATTAAAAAATTAAAAAAACGATGGGTTATAGCCCATGTTTTTTTAAATTTTGAAAAAAAAGTTATCCTCGTTTCTCATCATTTTGGACCATGGGCTATAACCCATATCGTACGGCATACTATAGCACGCCGTTTTTCATCATTTTTGAGGATTTGAAAATAATGAAAAAATGAAAAAAACGATGGGTTATAGCCTATGTTTTTTGAAATTTTGAAAAAAAAAGTTATCCTCGTTTCTCATCATTTTGGACCATGGGCTATAGCCCATATCGTACGGCATGCTATAGCACGCCGTTTTTCATCATTTTTGAGGATTTGAAAAAAATGAAAAAATGAAAAAAACGATGGGTTATAGCCCATGTTTTTTGAAATTTTGAAAAAAAAAGTTATCCTCGTTTCTCATCATTTTGGACCATGGGCTATAGCCCATATCGTACGGCATACTATAGCACGCCGTTTTTCATCATTTTTGAGGATTCGAAAAAAATTAAAAAATTAAAAAAACGATGGGTTATAGCCCATGTTTTTTGAAATTTTGAAAAAAAAGTTATCCTCGTTTCTCATCATTTTGGACCATGGGCTATAACCCATATCGTACAGCATACTATAGCACGCCGTTTTTCATCATTTTTGAGGATTTGAAAATAATGAAAAAATGAAAAAAACGATGGGTTATAGCCCATGTTTTTTGAAATTTTGAAAAAAAAAGTTATCCTCGTTTCTCATCATTTTGGACCATGGGATATAACCCATATCGTACGGCATACTATAGCACGCCGTTTTTCATCATTTTTGAGGATTTGAAAATAATGAAAAAATGAAAAAAACGATGGGTTATAGCCCATGTTTTTTTTAATTTTGAAAAAAAAGTTATCCTCGTTTCTCATCATTTTGGACCATGGGCTATAGCCCATATCGTACGGCATACTATAGCACGCCGTTTTTCATCATTTTTGAGGATTCGAAAAAAATGAAAAAATGAAAAAAAACGATGGGTTTTAGCCCATGTTTTTTGAAATTTTGAAAAAAAAGTTATCCTCGTTTCTCATCATTTTGGACCATGGGATATAACCCATATCGTACGGCATACTATAGCACGCCGTTTTTCATCATTTTTGAGGATTTGAAAATAATGAAAAAATGAAAAAAACGATGGGTTATAGCCCATGTTTTTTGAAATTTTGAAAAAAAAGTTATCCTCGTTTCTCATCATTTTGGACCATGGGCTATAACCCATATCGTACGGCATACTATAGCACGCCGTTTTTCATCATTTTTGAGGATTTGAAAATAATGAAAAAATGAAAAAAACGATGGGTTATAGCCTATGTTTTTTGAAATTTTGAAAAAAAAAGTTATCCTCGTTTCTCATCATTTTGGACCATGGGCTATAGCCCATATCGTACGGCATGCTATAGCACGTCGTTTTTCATCATTTTTGAGGATTTGAAAAAAATGAAAAAATGAAAAAAACGATGGGTTATAGCCCATGTTTTTTGAAATTTTGAAAAAAAAAGTTATCCTCGTTTCTCATCATTTTGGACCATGGGCTATAGCCCATATCGTACGGCATACTATAGCACGCCGTTTTTCATCATTTTTGAGGATTCGAAAAAAATTAAAAAATGGAAAAACGATGGGTTATAGCCCATGTTTTTTGAAATTTTGAAAAGAAAGTTATCCTCGTTTCTCATCATTTTGGACCATGGGCTATAACCCATATCGTACGGCATACTATAGCACGCCGTTTTTCATCATTTTTGAGGATTTGGAAAAAATGAAAAAAACGATGGGTTATAGCCCATGTTTTTTGAAATTTTGAAAAAAAAAGTTATCCTCGTTTCTCATCATTTTGGACCATGGGCTATAGCCCATATCGTACGGCATACTATAGCACGCCGTTTTTCATCATTTTTGAGGATTTGAAAAAAATGAAAAAATGAAAAAAACGATGGGTTATAGCCCATGTTTTTTTTTTTTTTGAAAAAAAAGTTATCCTCGTTTCTCATCATTTTGGACCATGGGCTATAGCCCATATCGTACGGCATACTATAGCACGCCGTTTTTCATCATTTTTGAGGATTCGAAAAAAACTTAAAAAATGAAAAAAACGATGGGTTATAGCCCATGTTTTTTGAAATTTTGAAAAAAAAGTTATCCTCGTTTCTCATCATTTTGGACCATGGGCTATAGCCCATATCTTACGGCATACTATAGCACGCCGTTTTTCATCATTTTTGAGGATTTGAAAAAAATGAAAAAGTGAAAAAAACGATGGGTTATAGCCCATGTTTTTTGAAATTTTGAAAAAAAAAGTTATCCTCGTTTCTCATCATTTTGGACCATGGGCTATAGCCCATATCGTACGGCATACTATAGCACGCTGTTTTTCATCATTTTTGAGGATTTGAAAAAAATGAAAAAATGAAAAAAAAACCCGATGGGTTATAGCCCATGTTTTTTGAAATTTTGAAAAAAAGGTTATCCTCGTTCTCATCATTTTGGACCATGGGCTATAGCCCATATCGTACGGCATGCTATAGCACGCCGTTTTTCATCTTTTTTGAGGATTTGAAAAAATGAAAAAATGAAAAAAAACGATGGGTTATAGCCCATGTTTTTTGAGATTTTGAAAAAAAAAGTTATCCTCGTTTCTCATCATTTTGGACCATGGGCTATAGCCCATATCGTACGGCATACTATAGCACGCCGTTTTTCATCATTTTTGAGGATTCGAAAAAAATTAAAAAATGTAAAAACGATGGGTTATAGCCCATGTTTTTTGAAATTTTGAAAAAAAAGTTATCCTCGTTTCTCATCATTTTGGACCATGGGCTATAACCCATATCGTACGGCATACTATAGCACGCCGTTTTTCATCATTTTTGAGGATTTGAAAATAATGAAAAAATTAAAAAAACGATGGGTTATAGCCCATGTTTTTTGAAATTTTGAAAAAAAAAGTTATCCTCGTTTCTCATCATTTTGGACCATGGGCTATAGCCCATATCGTACGGCATGCTATAGCACGCCGTTTTTCATCATTTTTGAGGATTTGAAAAAAATGAAAAAAACGATGGGTTATAGCCCATGTTTTTTGAATTTTTGAAAAAAAAAGTTATCCTCGTTTCTCATCATTTTGGACCATGGGCTATAGCCCATATCGTACGGCATGCTATAGCACGCCGTTTTTCATCATTTTTGAGGATTTGAAAAAAATGAAAAAATAAAAAAAAACGATGGGTTATAGCCCATGTTTTTTGAAATTTTGAAAAAAAAAGTTATCCTCGTTTCTCATCATTTTAAACCATGGGCTATAGCCCATATCGTACGGCATGCTATAGCACGCCGTTTTTCATCATTTTTGAGGATTTGAAAAAAATGAAAAAATGAAAAAAACGATGGGTTATAGCCCATGTTTTTTGAAATTTTGAAAAAAAAAGTTATCCTCGTTTCTCATCATTTTGGACCATGGGCTATAGCCCATATCGTACGGCATACTATAGCACGCCGTTTTTCATCATTTTTGAGGATTTGAAAAAAATGAAAAAATGAAAAAAACGATGGGTTATAGCCCATGTTTTTTTTAATTTTGAAAAAAAAGTTATCCTCGTTTCTCATCATTTTGGACCATGGGCTATAGCCCATATCGTACGGCATACTATAGCACGCCGTTTTTCATCATTTTTGAGGATTTGAAAAAAATGAAAAAATGAAAAAAACGATGGGTTATAGCCCATGTTTTTTGAAATTTTGAAAAAAAAGTTATCCTCGTTTCTCATCATTTTGGACCATGGGATATAACCCATATCGTACGGCATACTATAGCACGCCGTTTTTCATCATTTTTGAGGATTTGAAAATAATGAAAAAATGAAAAAAACGATGGGTTATAGCCCATGTTTTTTGAAATTTTGAAAAAAAAAGTTATCCTCGTTTCTCATCATTTTGGACCATGGGCTATAGCCCATATCGTACGGCATGCTATAGCACGCCGTTTTTCATCATTTTTGAGGATTTGAAAAAAAATAAAAAATGAAAAAAACGATGGGTTATAGCCCATGTTTTTTGAAATTTTGAAAAAAAAATTATCCTCGTTTCTCATCATTTTAAACCATGGGCTATAGCCCATATCGTACGGCATGCTATAGCACGCTGTTTTTCATCATTTTTGAGGATTTGAAAAAAATGAAAAAATGAAAAAAACGATGGGTTATAGCCCATGTTTTTTGAAATTTTGAAAAAAAAAGTTATCCTCGTTTCTCATCATTTTGGACCATGGGCTATAGCCCATATCGTACGGCATACTATAGCACGCCGTTTTTCATCATTTTTGAGGATTTGAAAAAAATGAAAAAATGAAAAAAACGATGGGTTATAGCCCATGTTTTTTGAAATTTTGAAAAAAAAAGTTATCCTCGTTTCTCATCATTTTGGACCATGGGCTATAGCCCATATCGTACGGCATACTATATAGCACGCCGTTTTTCATCATTTTTGAGGATTCGAAAAAAATAAAAAAATGAAAAAAACGATGGGTTATAGCCCATGTTTTTTGAAATTTTGAAAAAAAAAGTTATCCTCGTTTCTCATCATTTTGGACCATGGGCTATAGCCCATATCGTACGGCATACTATAGCACGCCGTTTTTCATCATTTTTGAGGATTTGAAAAAAATGAAAAAATGAAAAAAACGATGGGTTATAGCCCATGTTTTTTTAAATTTTGAAAAAAAAGTTATCCTCGTTTCTCATCATTTTGGACCATGGGCTTGGACCATGGGCTATAGCCCATATCGTACGGCATACTATAGCACGCAGTTTTTCATCATTTTTGAGGATTTGAAAAAAATGAAAAAAACGATGGGTTATAGCCCATGTTTTTTGAAATTTTGAGAAAAAAGTTATCCTCGTTTCTCATCATTTTGGACCATGGGATATAACCCATATCGTACGGCATACTATAGCACGCCGTTTTTCATCATTTTTGAGGATTTGAAAATAATGAAAAAATGAAAAAAACGATGGGTTATAGCCCATGTTTTTTGAAATTTTGAAAAAAAAAGTTATCCTCGTTTCTCATCATTTTGGACCATGGGCTATAGCCCATATCGTACGGCATGCTATAGCACGCCGTTTTTCATCATTTTTGAGGATTTGAAAAAAATTAAAAAATGAAAAAAACGATGGGTTATAGCCCATGTTTTTTGAAATTTTGAAAAAAAAAGTTATCCTCGTTTCTCATCATTTTAAACCATGGGCTATAGCCCATATCGTACGGCATGCTATAGCACGCCGTTTTTCATCATTTTTGAGGATTTGAAAAAAATGAAAAAATGAAAAAAACGATGGGTTATAGCCCATGTTTTTTGAAATTTTGAAAAAAAAAGTTATCCTCGTTTCTCATCATTTTGGACCATGGGCTATAGCCCATATCGTACGGCATACTATAGCACGCCGTTTTTCATCATTTTTGAGGATTTGAAAAAAATGAAAAAATGAAAAAAACGATGGGTTATAGCCCATGTTTTTTAAATTTTGAAAAAAAAGTTATCCTCGTTTCTCATCATTTTGGACCATGGGATATAACCCATATCGTACGGCATACTATAGCACGCCGTTTTTCATCATTTTTGAGGATTTGAAAATAATGAAAAAATGAAAAAAACGATGGGTTATAGCCCATGTTTTTTGAAATTTTGAAAAAAAAGTTATCCTCGTTTCTCATCATTTTGGACCATGGGCTATAGCCCATATCGTACGGCATGCTATAGCACGCCGTTTTTCATCATTTTTGAGGATTTGAAAAAAATTAAAAAATAAAAAAAACGATGGGTTATAGCCCATGTTTTTTGAAATTTTGAAAAAAAAAGTTATCCTCGTTTCTCATCATTTTAAACCATGGGCTATAGCCCATATCGTACGGCATGCTATAGCACGCCGTTTTTCATCATTTTTGAGGATTTGAAAAAAATGAAAAAATGAAAAAAACGATGGGTTATAGCCCATGTTTTTTGAAATTTTGAAAAAAAAAGTTATCCTCGTTTCTCATCATTTTGGACCATGGGCTATAGCCCATATCGTACGGCATACTATAGCACGCCGTTTTTCATCATTTTTGAGGATTTGAAAAAAATGAAAAAATGAAAAAAACGATGGGTTATAGCCCATGTTTTTTAAATTTTGAAAAAAAAGTTATCCTCGTTTCTCATCATTTTGGACCATGGGCTATAGCCCATATCGTACGGCATACTATATAGCACGCCGTTTTTCATCATTTTTGAGGATTCGAAAAAAATAAAAAAATAAAAAAAACGATGGGTTATAGCCCATGTTTTTTGAAATTTTGAAAAAAAAGTTATCCTCGTTTCTCATCATTTTGGACCATGGGCTATAACCCATATCGTACGGCATACTATAGCACGCCGTTTTTCATCATTTTTGAGGATTTGAAAATAATGAAAAAATGAAAAAAACGATGGGTTATAGCCCATGTTTTTTGAAATTTTGAAAAAAAAAGTTATCCTCGTTTCTCATCATTTTGGACCATGGGCTATAGCCCATATCGTACGGCATGCTATAGCACGCCGTTTTTCATCATTTTTGAGGATTTGAAAAAAATGAAAAAATGAAAAAAACGATGGGTTATAGCCCATGTTTTTTGAAATTTTGAAAAAAAAAGTTATCCTCGTTTCTCATCATTTTAAACCATGGGCTATAGCCCATATCGTACGGCATGCTATAGCACGCCGTTTTTCATCATTTTTGAGGATTAAAAAAAAATGAAAAAATGAAAAAAACGATGGGTTATAGCCCATGTTTTTTGAAATTTTGAAAAAAAAAGTTATCCTCGTTTCTCATCATTTTGGACCATGGGCTATAGCCCATATCGTACGGCATACTATAGCACGCCGTTTTTCATCATTTTTGAGGATTTGAAAAAAATGAAAAAATGAAAAAAACGATGGGTTATAGCCCATGTTTTTTGAAATTTTGAAAAAAAAGTTATCCTCGTTTCTCATCATTTTGGACCATGGGCTATAGCCCATATCGTACGGCATACTATAGCACGCAGTTTTTCATCATTTTTGAGGATTTGAAAAAAATGAAAAAATGAAAAAAACGATGGGTTATAGCCCATGTTTTTTTTAATTTTGAAAAAAAAGTTATCCTCGTTTCTCATCATTTTGGACCATGGGCTATAGCCCATATCGTACGGCATACTATAGCACGCCGTTTTTCATCATTTTTGAGGATTTGAAAATAATGAAAAAATGAAAAAAACGATGGGTTATAGCCCATGTTTTTTGAAATTTTGAAAAAAAAAGTTATCCTCGTTTCTCATCATTTTGGACCATGGGCTATAGCCCATATCGTACGGCATACTATAGCACGCCGTTTTTCATCATTTTTGAGGATTCGAAAAAAATGAAAAAATGAAAAAAACGATGGGTTATAGCCCATGTTTTTTGAAATTTTGAAAAAAAAAGTTATCCTCGTTTCTCATCATTTTGGACCATGGGCTATAACCCATATCGTACGGCATACTATAGCACGCCGTTTTTCATCATTTTTGAGGATTTGAAAAAAATGAAAAAATGAAAAAAACGATGGGTTATAGCCCATGTTTTTTGAAATTTTGAAAAAAAAAGTTATCCTCGTTTCTCATCATTTTGGACCATGGGCTATAGCCCATATCGTACGGCATGCTATAGCACGCCGTTTTTCATCATTTTTGAGGATTTGAAAAAAATGAAAAAATGAAAAAAACGATGGGTTATAGCCCATGTTTTTTGAAATTTTGAAAAAAAAAGTTATCCTCGTTTCTCATCATTTTGGACCATGGGCTATAGCCCATACCGTACGGCATACTATAGCACGCCGTTTTTCATCATTTTTGAGGATTTGAAAAAAATGAAAAAATGAAAAAAAACGATGGGTTATAGCCCATGTTTTTTGAAATTTTGAAAAAAAAAGTTATCCTCGTTTCTCATCATTTTAAACCATGGGCTATAGCCCATATCGTACGGCATGCTATAGCACGCCGTTTTTCATCATTTTTGAGGATTTGAAAAAAATGAAAAAATGAAAAAAACGATGGGTTATAGCCCATGTTTTTTTTAATTTTGAAAAAAAAGTTATCCTCGTTTCTCATCATTTTGGACCATGGGCTATAGCCCATATCGTACGGCATACTATAGCACGCCGTTTTTCATCATTTTTGAGGATTTGAAAATAATGAAAAAATGAAAAAAACGATGGGTTATAGCCCATGTTTTTTGAAATTTTGAAAAAAAACAGTTATCCTCGTTTCTCATCATTTTGGACCATGGGCTATAGCCCATATCGTACGGCATACTATAGCACGCCGTTTTTCATCATTTTTGAGGATTCGAAAAAAATGAAAAAATGAAAAAAACGATGGGTTATAGCCCATGTTTTTTGAAATTTTGAAAAAAAAAGTTATCCTCGTTTCTCATCATTTTGGACCATGGGCTATAACCCATATCGTACGGCATACTATAGCACGCCGTTTTTCATCATTTTTGAGGATTTGAAAAAAATTAAAAAATGAAAAAAACGATGGGTTATAGCCCATGTTTTTTTAAATTTTGAAAAAAACAGTTATCCTCGTTTCTCATCATTTTGGACCATGGGCTATAGCCCATATCGTACGGCATGCTATAGCACGCCGTTTTTCATCATTTTTGAGGATTTGAAAAAAATGAAAAAATGAAAAAAACGATGGGTTATAGCCCATGTTTTTTGAAATTTTGAAAAAAAAAGTTATCCTCGTTTCTCATCATTTTAAACCATGGGCTATAGCCCATATCGTACGGCATGCTATAGCACGCCGTTTTTCATCATTTTTGAGGATTTGAAAAAAATGAAAAAATGAAAAAAACGATGGGTTATAGCCCATGTTTTTTTAAATTTTGAAAAAAAAGTTATCCTCGTTTCTCATCATTTTGGACCATGGGCTATAGCCCATATCGTACGGCATACTATAGCACGCCGTTTTTCATCATTTTTGAGGATTCGAAAAAAATTTAAAAATTAAAAAAACGATGGGTTATAGCCCATGTTTTTTGAAATTTTGAAAAAAAAGTTATCCTCGTTTCTCATCATTTTGGACCATGGGCTATAACCCATATCGTACGGCATACTATAGCACGCCGTTTTTCATCATTTTTGAGGATTTGAAAATAATGAAAAAATGAAAAAAACGATGGGTTATAGCCCATGTTTTTTGAAATTTTGAAAAAAAAAGTTATCCTCGTTTCTCATCATTTTGGACCATGGGCTATAGCCCATATCGTACGGCATGCTATAGCACGCCGTTTTTCATCATTTTTGAGGATTTGAAAAAAATGAAAAAATGAAAAAAACGATGGATTATAGCCCATGTTTTTTGAAATTTTGAAAAAAAGTTATCCTCGTTTCTCATCATTTTAAACCATGGGCTATAGCCCATATCGTACGGCATGCTATAGCACGCCGTTTTTCATCATTTTTGAGGATTTGAAAAAAATGAAAAAATGAAAAAAACGATGGGTTATAGCCCATGTTTTTTTTAATTTTGAAAAAAAAGTTATCCTCGTTTCTCATCATTTTGGACCATGGGCTATAGCCCATACTGTACGGCATACTATAGCACGCCGTTTTTCATCATTTTTGAGGATTTGAAAAAAATGAAAAATGAAAAAAACGATGGGTTATAGCCCATGTTTTTTGAAATTTTGAAAAAAAAGTTATCCTCGTTTCTCATCATTTTGGACCATGGGATATAACCCATATCGTACGGCATACTATAGCACGCCGTTTTTCATCATTTTTGAGGATTTGAAAATAATGAAAAAATAAAAAAAAACGATGGGTTATAGCCCATGTTTTTTGAAATTTTGAAAAAAAAAGTTATCCTCGTTTCTCATCATTTTGGACCATGGGCTATAGCCCATATCGTACGGCATACTATAGCACGCCGTTTTTCATCATTTTTGAGGATTTGAAAAAAATGAAAAAATGAAAAAAACGATGGGTTATAGCCCATGTTTTTTTAAATTTTGAAAAAAAAGTTATCCTCGTTTCTCATCATTTTGGACCATGGGCTATAGCCCATATCGTACGGCATACTATAGCACGCCGTTTTTCATCATTTTTGAGGATTCGAAAAAAATTAAAAAATGAAAAAAACGATGGGTTATAGCCCATGTTTTTTGAAATTTTGAAAAAAAAAGTTATCCTCGTTTCTCATCATTTTAAACCATGGGCTATAGCCCATATCGTACGGCATGCTATAGCACGCCGTTTTTCATCATTTTTGAGGATTTAAAAAAAATGAAAAAATGAAAAAAACGATGGGTTATAGCCCATGTTTTTTGAAATTTTGAAAAAAAAAGTTATCCTCGTTTCTCATCATTTTGGACCATGGGCTATAGCCCATATCGTACGGCATACTATAGCACGCAGTTTTTCATCATTTTTGAGGATTTGAAAAAAATGAAAAAATGAAAAAAACGATGGGTTATAGCCCATGTTTTTTTTAATTTTGAAAAAAAAGTTATCCTCGTTTCTCATCATTTTGGACCATGGGCTATAGCCCATATCGTACGGCATGCTATAGCACGCCGTTTTTCATCTTTTTTGAGGATTTGAAAAAAATGAAAAAATGAAAAAAACGATGGGTTATAGCCCATGTTTTTTGAAATTTTGAAAAAAAAAAGTTATCCTCGTTTCTCATCATTTTGGACCATGGGCTATAGCCCATATCGTACGGCATACTATAGCACGCCGTTTTTCATCATTTTTGAGGATTTGAAAAAAATGAAAAAATGAAAAAAACGATGGGTTATAGCCCATGTTTTTTTAAATTTTGAAAAAAAAGTTATCCTCGTTTCTCATCATTTTGGACCATGGGCTATAGCCCATATCGTACGGCATACTATAGCACGCCGTTTTTCATCATTTTTGAGGATTCGAAAAAAATTAAAAAATGAAAAAAACGATGGGTTATAGCCCATGTTTTTTGAAATTTTGAAAAAAAGGTTATCCTCGTTTCTCATCATTTTGGACCATGGGCTATAACCCATATCGTACGGCATACTATAGCACGCCGTTTTTCATCATTTTTGAGGATTTGAAAATAATGAAAAAATGAAAAAAACGATGGGTTATAGCCCATGTTTTTTGAAATTTTGAAAAAAAAAGTTATCCTCGTTTCTCATCATTTTGGACCATGGGCTATAGCCCATATCGTACGGCATACTATAGCACGCAGTTTTTCATCATTTTTGAGGATTTGAAAAAAATGAAAAAATGAAAAAAACGATGGGTTATAGCCCATGTTTTTTGAAATTTTGAAAAAAAAAGTTATCCTCGTTTCTCATCATTTTGGACCATGGGCTATAGCCCATATCGTACGGCATGCTATAGCACGCCGTTTTTCATCATTTTTGAGGATTTGAAAAAAATGAAAAAATGAAAAAAACGATGGGTTATAGCCCATGTTTTTTGAAATTTTGAAAAAAAAAGTTATCCTCGTTTCTCATCATTTTGGACCATGGGCTATAGCCCATATCGTACGGCATACTATAGCACGCCGTTTTTCATCATTTTTGAGGATTTGAAAAAAATGAAAAAATGAAAAAAACGATGGGTTATAGCCCATGTTTTTTGAAATTTTGAAAAAAAAAGTTATCCTCGTTTCTCATCATTTTAAACCATGGGCTATAGCCCATATCGTACGGCATGCTATAGCACGCCGTTTTTCATCATTTTTGAGGATTTGAAAAAAATGAAAAAATGAAAAAAACGATGGGTTATAGCCCATGTTTTTTTAAATTTTGAAAAAAAAGTTATCCTCGTTTCTCATCATTTTGGACCATGGGCTATAGCCCATATCGTACGGCATACTATAGCACGCCGTTTTTCATCATTTTTGAGGATTCGAAAAAAATTAAAAAATTAAAAAAACGATGGGTTATAGCCCATGTTTTTTGAAATTTTGAAAAAAAAGTTATCCTCGTTTCTCATCATTTTGGACCTTGGGCTATAACCCATATCGTACGGCATACTATAGCACGCCGTTTTTCATCATTTTTGAGGATTTGAAAATAATGAAAAAATGAAAAAAACGATGGGTTATAGCCCATGTTTTTTGAAATTTTGAAAAAAAAAGTTATCCTCGTTTCTCATCATTTTGGACCATGGGCTATAGCCCATATCGTACGGCATGCTATAGCACGCCGTTTTTCATCATTTTTGAGGATTTGAAAAAAATGAAAAAATAAAAAAAACGATGGGTTATAGCCCATGTTTTTTGAAATTTTGAAAAAAAGTTATCCTCGTTTCTCATCATTTTAAACCATGGGCTATAGCCCATATCGTACGGCATGCTATAGCACGCCGTTTTTCATCATTTTTGAGGATTTGAAAAAAATGAAAAAATGAAAAAAACGATGGGTTATAGCCCATGTTTTTTTTTATTTTGAAAAAAAAGTTATCCTCGTTTCTCATCATTTTGGACCATGGGCTATAGCCCATACTGTACGGCATACTATAGCACGCCGTTTTTCATCATTTTTGAGGATTTGAAAAAAATGAAAAATGAAAAAAACGATGGGTTATAGCCCATGTTTTTGAAATTTTGAAAAAAAAGTTATCCTCGTTTCTCATCATTTTGGACCATGGGATATAACCCATATCGTACGGCATACTATAGCACGCCGTTTTTCATCATTTTTGAGGATTTGAAAATAATGAAAAAATAAAAAAAACGATGGGTTATAGCCCATGTTTTTTGAAATTTTGAAAAAAAAAGTTATCCTCGTTTCTCATCATTTTGGACCATGGGCTATAGCCCATATCGTACGGCATACTATAGCACGCCGTTTTTCATCATTTTTGAGGATTTGAAAAAAATGAAAAAATGAAAAAAACGATGGGTTATAGCCCATGTTTTTTTAATTTTGAAAAAAAAGTTATCCTCGTTTCTCATCATTTTGGACCATGGGCTATAGCCCATATCGTACGGCATACTATAGCACGCCGTTTTTCATCATTTTTGAGGATTCGAAAATAATGAAAAAATGAAAAAAACGATGGGTTATAGCCCATGTTTTTTGAAATTTTGAAAAAAAAGTTATCCTCGTTTCTCATCATTTTGGACCATGGGCTATAGCCCATATCGTACGGCATGCTATAGCACGCCGTTTTTCATCATTTTTGAGGATTTGAAAAAAATGAAAAAATAAAAAAAACGATGGGTTATAGCCCATGTTTTTTGAAATTTTGAAAAAAAGTTATCCTCGTTTCTCATCATTTTAAACCATGGGCTATAGCCCATATCGTACGGCATGCTATAGCACGCCGTTTTTCATCATTTTTGAGGATTTGAAAAAAATGAAAAAATGAAAAAAACGATGGGTTATAGCCCATGTTTTTTTTTATTTTGAAAAAAAAGTTATCCTCGTTTCTCATCATTTTGGACCATGGGCTATAGCCCATACTGTACGGCATACTATAGCACGCCGTTTTTCATCATTTTTGAGGATTTGAAAAAAATGAAAAATGAAAAAAACGATGGGTTATAGCCCATGTTTTTTGAAATTTTGAAAAAAAAGTTATCCTCGTTTCTCATCATTTTGGACCATGGGATATAACCCATATCGTACGGCATACTATAGCACGCCGTTTTTCATCATTTTTGAGGATTTGAAAATAATGAAAAAATAAAAAAAACGATGGGTTATAGCCCATGTTTTTTGAAATTTTGAAAAAAAAAGTTATCCTCGTTTCTCATCATTTTGGACCATGGGCTATAGCCCATATCGTACGGCATACTATAGCACGCCGTTTTTCATCATTTTTGAGGATTTGAAAAAAATGAAAAAATGAAAAAAACGATGGGTTATAGCCCATGTTTTTTTAAATTTTGAAAAAAAAGTTATCCTCGTTTCTCATCATTTTGGACCATGGGCTATAGCCCATATCGTACGGCATACTATAGCACGCCGTTTTTCATCATTTTTGAGGATTCGAAAAAAAAAAAAAAAAAAAAAAAACGATGGGTTATAGCCCATGTTTTTTGAAATTTTGAAAAAAAAAGTTATCCTCGTTTCTCATCATTTTAAACCATGGGCTATAGCCCATATCGTACGGCATGCTATAGCACGCCGTTTTTCATCATTTTTGAGGATTTAAAAAAAATGAAAAAATGAAAAAAACGATGGGTTATAGCCCATGTTTTTTGAAATTTTGAAAAAAAAAGTTATCCTCGTTTCTCATCATTTTGGACCATGGGCTATAGCCCATATCGTACGGCATACTATAGCACGCAGTTTTTCATCATTTTTGAGGATTTGAAAAAAATGAAAAAATGAAAAAAACGATGGGTTATAGCCCATGTTTTTTTTTAATTTTGAAAAAAAGTTATCCTCGTTTCTCATCATTTTGGACCATGGGCTATAGCCCATATCGTACGGCATGCTATAGCACGCCGTTTTTCATCTTTTTTGAGGATTTGAAAAAAATGAAAAAATGAAAAAAACGATGGGTTATAGCCCATGTTTTTTGAAATTTTGAAAAAAAAAAGTTATCCTCGTTTCTCATCATTTTGGACCATGGGCTATAGCCCATATCGTACGGCATACTATAGCACGCCGTTTTTCATCATTTTTGAGGATTTGAAAAAAATGAAAAAATGAAAAAAACGATGGGTTATAGCCCATGTTTTTTTAAATTTTGAAAAAAAAGTTATCCTCGTTTCTCATCATTTTGGACCATGGGCTATAGCCCATATCGTACGGCATACTATAGCACGCCGTTTTTCATCATTTTTGAGGATTCGAAAAAAATTAAAAAATAAAAAAAACGATGGGTTATAGCCCATGTTTTTTGAAATTTTGAAAAAAAGGTTATCCTCGTTTCTCATCATTTTGGACCATGGGCTATAACCCATATCGTACGGCATACTATAGCACGCCGTTTTTCATCATTTTTGAGGATTTGAAAATAATGAAAAAATGAAAAAAACGATGGGTTATAGCCCATGTTTTTTGAAATTTTGAAAAAAAAAGTTATCCTCGTTTCTCATCATTTTGGACCATGGGCTATAGCCCATATCGTACGGCATACTATAGCACGCCGTTTTTCATCATTTTTGAGGATTCGAAAAAAATGAAAAAATGAAAAAAACGATGGGTTATAGCCCATGTTTTTTGAAATTTTGAAAAAAAAAGTTATCCTCGTTTCTCATCATTTTGGACCATGGGCTATAACCCATATCGTACGGCATACTATAGCACGCCGTTTTTCATCATTTTTGAGGATTTGAAAAAAATGAAAAAATGAAAAAAACGATGGGTTATAGCCCATGTTTTTTGAAATTTTGAAAAAAAAAGTTATCCTCGTTTCTCATCATTTTGGACCATGGGCTATAGCCCATATCGTACGGCATGCTATAGCACGCCGTTTTTCATCATTTTTGAGGATTTGAAAAAAAAGAAAAAATGAAAAAAACGATGGGTTATAGCCCATGTTTTTTGAAATTTTGAAAAAAAAAGTTATCCTCGTTTCTCATCATTTTAAACCATGGGCTATAGCCCATATCGTACGGCATGCTATAGCACGCCGTTTTTCATCATTTTTGAGGATTTGAAAAAAATGAAAAAATGAAAAAAACGATGGGTTATAGCCCATGTTTTTTTAAATTTTGAAAAAAAAGTTATCCTCGTTTCTCATCATTTTGGACCATGGGCTATAGCCCATATCGTACGGCATACTATAGCACGCCGTTTTTCATCATTTTTGAGGATTCGAAAAAAATTTAAAAATTAAAAAAACGATGGGTTATAGCCCATGTTTTTTGAAATTTTGAAAAGAAAGTTATCCTCGTTTCTCATCATTTTGGACCATGGGCTATAACCCATATCGTACGGCATACTATAGCACGCCGTTTTTCATCATTTTTGAGGATTTGAAAATAATGAAAAAATTAAAAAAACGATGGGTTATAGCCCATGTTTTTTGAAATTTTGAAAAAAAAAGTTATCCTCGTTTCTCATCATTTTGGACCATGGGCTATAGCCCATATCGTACGGCATGCTATAGCACGCCGTTTTTCATCATTTTTGAGGATTTGAAAAAAATGAAAAAATGAAAAAAACGATGGGTTATAGCCCATGTTTTTTGAAATTTTGAAAAAAAAAGTTATCCTCGTTTCTCATCATTTTAAACCATGGGCTATAGCCCATATCGTACGGCATGCTATAGCACGCCGTTTTTCATCATTTTTGAGGATTTGAAAAAAATGAAAAAATGAAAAAAACGATGGGTTATAGCCCATGTTTTTTTTAATTTTGAAAAAAAAGTTATCCTCGTTTCTCATCATTTTGGACCATGGGCTATAGCCCATATCGTACGGCATGCTATAGCACGCCGTTTTTCATCTTTTTTGAGGATTTGAAAAAAATGAAAAAATGAAAAAAAACGATGGGTTATAGCCCATGTTTTTTGAAATTTTGAAAAAAAAAGTTATCCTCGTTTCTCATCATTTTGGACCATGGGCTATAGCCCATATCGTACGGCATACTATAGCACGCCGTTTTTCATCATTTTTGAGGATTCGAAAAAAATGAAAAAATGAAAAAAACGATGGGTTATAGCCCATGTTTTTTGAAAATTTGAAAAAAAAAGTTATCCTCGTTTCTCATCATTTTGGACCATGGGCTATAACCCATATCGTACGGCATACTATAGCACGCCGTTTTTCATCATTTTTGAGGATTTGAAAAAAATGAAAAAATAAAAAAAACGATGGGTTATAGCCCATGTTTTTTGAAATTTTGAAAAAAAAAGTTATCCTCGTTTCTCATCATTTTGGACCATGGGCTATAGCCCATATCGTACGGCATGCTATAGCACGCCGTTTTTCATCATTTTTGAGGATTTGAAAAAAATGAAAAAATGAAAAAAACGATGGGTTATAGCCCATGTTTTTTGAAATTTTGAAAAAAAAAGTTATCCTCGTTTCTCATCATTTTGGACCATGGGCTATAGCCCATATCGTACGGCATACTATAGCACGCCGTTTTTCATCATTTTTGAGGATTTGGAAAAAATGAAAAAAACGATGGGTTATAGCCCATGTTTTTTGAAATTTTGAAAAAAAAAGTTATCCTCGTTTCTCATCATTTTAAACCATGGGCTATAGCCCATATCGTACGGCATGCTATAGCACGCCGTTTTTCATCATTTTTGAGGATTTAAAAAAAATGAAAAAATGAAAAAAACGATGGGTTATAGCCCATGTTTTTTGAAATTTTGAAAAAAAAAGTTATCCTCGTTTCTCATCATTTTGGACCATGGGCTATAGCCCATATCGTACGGCATACTATAGCACGCAGTTTTTCATCATTTTTGAGGGTTTGAAAAAAATGAAAAAATGAAAAAAACGATGGGTTATAGCCCATGTTTTTTTTAATTTTGAAAAAAAAGTTATCCTCGTTTCTCATCATTTTGGACCATGGGCTATAGCCCATATCGTACGGCATACTATAGCACGCCGTTTTTCATAATTTTTGAGGATTCGAAAAAAATGAAAAAATGAAAAAAACGATGGGTTATAGCCCATGTTCTTTGAAATTTTGAAAAAAAAGTTATCCTCGTTTCTCATCATTTTGGACCATGGGCTATAACCCATATCGTACGGCATACTATAGCACGCCGTTTTTCATCATTTTTGAGGATTTGAAAATAATGAAAAAATGAAAAAAACGATGGGTTATAGCCCATGTTTTTTGAAATTTTGAAAAAAAAAGTTATCCTCGTTTCTCATCATTTTGGACCATGGGCTATAGCCCATATCGTACGGCATGCTATAGCACGCCGTTTTTCATCATGTTTGAGGATTTGAAAAAAATGAAAAAATGAAAAAAACGATGGGTTATAGCCCATGTTTTTTGAAATTTTGAAAAAAAAAGTTATCCTCGTTTCTCATCATTTTAAACCATGGGCTATAGCCCATATCGTACGGCATGCTATAGCACGCCGTTTTTCATCATTTTTGAGGATTTGAAAAAAATGAAAAAATGAAAAAAACGATGGGTTATAGCCCATGTTTTTTTTAATTTTGAAAAAAAAGTTATCCTCGTTTCTCATCATTTTGGACCATGGGCTATAGCCCATATCGTACGGCATGCTATAGCACGCCGTTTTTCATCTTTTTTGAGGATTTGAAAAAAATGAAAAAATGAAAAAAAACGATGGGTTATAGCCCATGTTTTTTGAAATTTTGAAAAAAAAAGTTATCCTCGTTTCTCATCATTTTGGACCATGGGCTATAGCCCATATCGTACGGCATGCTATAGCACGCCGTTTTTCATCATTTTTGAGGATTTGAAAAAAAAGAAAAAAAGAAAAAAACGATGGGTTATAGCCCATGTTTTTTGAAATTTTGAAAAAAAACGTTATCCTCGTTTCTCATCATTTTGGACCATGGGCTATAGCCCATATCGTACGGCATACTATAGCACGCCGTTTTTCATCATTTTTGAGGATTCGAAAAAAATTAAAAAATGAAAAAAACGATGGGTTATAGCCCATGTTTTTTTAAATTTTGAAAAAAAAGTTATCCTCGTTTCTCATCATTTTGGACCATGGGCTATAGCCCATATCGTACGGCATACTATAGCACGCCGTTTTTCATCATTTTTGAGGATTCGAAAAAAATTAAAAAATGAAAAAAACGATGGGTTATAGCCCATGTTTTTTGAAATTTTGAAAAAAAAGTTATCCTCGTTTCTCATCATTTTGGACCATGGGCTATAACCCATATCGTACGGCATACTATAGCACGCCGTTTTTCATCATTTTTGAGGATTTGAAAATAATGAAAAAATGAAAAAAACGATGGGTTATAGCCCATGTTTTTTGAAATTTTGAAAAAAAAAGTTATCCTCGTTTCTCATCATTTTGGACCATGGGCTATAGCCCATATCGTACGGCATGCTATAGCACGCCGTTTTTCATCATTTTTGAGGATTTGAAAAAAATGAAAAAATGAAAAAAACGATGGGTTATAGCCCATGTTTTTTTTAATTTTGAAAAAAAAGTTATCCTCGTTTCTCATCATTTTGGACCATGGGCTATAGCCCATATCGTACGGCATGCTATAGCACGCCGTTTTTCATCTTTTTTGAGGATTTGAAAAAAATGAAAAAATGAAAAAAAACGATGGGTTATAGCCCATGTTTTTTGAAATTTTGAAAAAAAAAGTTATCCTCGTTTCTCATCATTTTGGACCATGGGCTATAGCCCATATCGTACGGCATACTATAGCACGCCGTTTTTCATCATTTTTGAGGATTCGAAAAAAATGAAAAAATGAAAAAAACGATGGGTTATAGCCCATGTTTTTTGAAATTTTGAAAAAAAAAGTTATCCTCGTTTCTCATCATTTTGGACCATGGGCTATAACCCATATCGTACGGCATACTATAGCACGCCGTTTTTCATCATTTTTGAGGATTTGAAAAAAATGAAAAAATAAAAAAAACGATGGGTTATAGCCCATGTTTTTTGAAATTTTGAAAAAAAAAGTTATCCTCGTTTCTCATCATTTTGGACCATGGGCTATAGCCCATATCGTACGGCATGCTATAGCACGCCGTTTTTCATCATTTTTGAGGATTTGAAAAAAAAGAAAAAATGAAAAAAACGATGGGTTATAGCCCATGTTTTTTGAAATTTTGAAAAAAAAAGTTATCCTCGTTTCTCATCATTTTGGACCATGGGCTATAGCCCATATCGTACGGCATACTATAGCACGCCGTTTTTCATCATTTTTGAGGATTTGGAAAAAATGAAAAAAACGATGGGTTATAGCCCATGTTTTTTGAAATTTTGAAAAAAAAAGTTATCCTCGTTTCTCATCATTTTAAACCATGGGCTATAGCCCATATCGTACGGCATGCTATAGCACGCCGTTTTTCATCATTTTTGAGGATTTAAAAAAAATGAAAAAATGAAAAAAACGATGGGTTATAGCCCATGTTTTTTGAAATTTTGAAAAAAAAAGTTATCCTCGTTTCTCATCATTTTGGACCATGGGCTATAGCCCATATCGTACGGCATACTATAGCACGCAGTTTTTCATCATTTTTGAGGGTTTGAAAAAAATGAAAAAATGAAAAAAACGATGGGTTATAGCCCATGTTTTTTTTAATTTTGAAAAAAAAGTTATCCTCGTTTCTCATCATTTTGGACCATGGGCTATAGCCCATATCGTACGGCATACTATAGCACGCCGTTTTTCATAATTTTTGAGGATTCGAAAAAAATGAAAAAATGAAAAAAACGATGGGTTATAGCCCATGTTTTTTGAAATTTTGAAAAAAAAGTTATCCTCGTTTCTCATCATTTTGGACCATGGGCTATAACCCATATCGTACGGCATACTATAGCACGCCGTTTTTCATCATTTTTGAGGATTTGAAAATAATGAAAAAATGAAAAAAACGATGGGTTATAGCCCATGTTTTTTGAAATTTTGAAAAAAAAAGTTATCCTCGTTTCTCATCATTTTGGACCATGGGCTATAGACCATATCGTACGGCATGCTATAGCACGCCGTTTTTCATCATGTTTGAGGATTTGAAAAAAATGAAAAAATGAAAAAAACGATGGGTTATAGCCCATGTTTTTTGAAATTTTGAAAAAAAAAGTTATCCTCGTTTCTCATCATTTTAAACCATGGGCTATAGCCCATATCGTACGGCATGCTATAGCACGCCGTTTTTCATCATTTTTGAGGATTTGAAAAAAATGAAAAAATGAAAAAAACGATGGGTTATAGCCCATGTTTTTTTTAATTTTGAAAAAAAAGTTATCCTCGTTTCTCATCATTTTGGACCATGGGCTATAGCCCATATCGTACGGCATGCTATAGCACGCCGTTTTTCATCTTTTTTGAGGATTTGAAAAAATGAAAAAATGAAAAAAACGATGGGTTATAGCCCATGTTTTTTGAAATTTTGAAAAAAAAAGTTATCCTCGTTTCTCATCATTTTGGACCATGGGCTATAGCCCATATCGTACGGCATTGCTATAGCACGCCGTTTTTCATCATTTTTGAGGATTTGAAAAAAAAGAAAAAAAGAAAAAAACGATGGGTTATAGCCCATGTTTTTTGAAATTTTGAAAAAAAAAACGTTATCCTCGTTTCTCATCATTTGGGACCATGGGCTATAGCCCATATCGTACGGCATACTATAGCACGCCGTTTTTCATCATTTTTGAGGATTTGAAAAAAATGAAAAAATGAAAAAAACGATGGGTTATAGCCCATGTTTTTTGAAATTTTGAAAAAAAAAGTTATCCTCGTTTCTCATCATTTTAAACCATGGGCTATAGCCCATATCGTACGGCATGCTATAGCACGCCGTTTTTCATCATTTTTGAGGATTTAAAAAAAATGAAAAAATGAAAAAAATGATGGGTTATAGCCCATGTTTTTTGAAATTTTGAAAAAAAAAGTTATCCTCGTTTCTCATCATTTTGGACCATGGGCTATAGCCCATATCGTACGGCATACTATAGCACGCAGTTTTTCATCATTTTTGAGGGTTTGAAAAAAATGAAAAAATGAAAAAAACGATGGGTTATAGCCCATGTTTTTTTTTATTTTGAAAAAAAAGTTATCCTCGTTTCTCATCATTTTGGACCATGGGCTATAGCCCATATCGTACGGCATGCTATAGCACGCCGTTTTTCATCTTTTTTGAGGATTTGAAAAAAATGAAAAAATGAAAAAAACGATGGGTTATAGCCCATGTTTTTTTTAATTTTGAAAAAAAAAGTTATCCTCGTTTCTCATCATTTTAAACCATGGGCTATAGCCCATATCGTACGGCATACTATAGCACGCCGTTTTTCATCATTTTTGAGGATTCGAAAAAAATTAAAAAATGAAAAAAACGATGGGTTATAGCCCATGTTTTTTTAAATTTTGAAAAAAAAGTTATCCTCGTTTCTCATCATTTTGGACCATGGGCTATAGCCCATATCGTACCGCATACTATAGCACGCCGTTTTTCATCATTTTTGAGGATTCGAAAAAAATTAAAAAATGAAAAAAACGATGGGTTATAGCCCATGTTTTTTGAAATTTTGAAAAAAAAGTTATCCTCGTTTCTCATCATTTTGGACCATGGGCTATAACCCATATCGTACGGCATACTATAGCACGCCGTTTTTCATCATTTTTGAGGATTTGAAAATAATGAAAAAATGAAAAAAACGATGGGTTATAGCCCATGTTTTTTGAAATTTTGAAAAAAAAAGTTATCCTCGTTTCTCATCATTTTGGACCATGGGCTATAGCCCATATCGTACGGCATGCTATAGCACGCCGTTTTTCATCATTTTTGAGGATTTGAAAAAAATGAAAAAATGAAAAAAACGATGGGTTATAGCCCATGTTTTTTTTAATTTTGAAAAAAAAGTTATCCTCGTTTCTCATCATTTTGGACCATGGGCTATAGCCCATATCGTACGGCATGCTATAGCACGCCGTTTTTCATCTTTTTTGAGGATTTGAAAAAAATGAAAAAATGAAAAAAAACGATGGGTTATAGCCCATGTTTTTTGAAATTTTGAAAAAAAAAGTTATCCTCGTTTCTCATCATTTTGGACCATGGGCTATAACCCATATCGTACGGCATACTATAGCACGCCGTTTTTCATCATTTTTGAGGATTCGAAAAAAATGAAAAAATGAAAAAAACGATGGGTTATAGCCCATGTTTTTTTTAATTTTGAAAAAAAAAGTTATCCTCGTTTCTCATCATTTTAAACCATGGGCTATAGCCCATATCGTACGGCATACTATAGCACGCCGTTTTTCATCATTTTTGAGGATTCGAAAAAAAATTAAAAATGAAAAAAACGATGGGTTATAGCCCATGTTTTTTGAAATTTTGAAAAAAAAGTTATCCTCGTTTCTCATCATTTTGGACCATGGGCTATAACCCATATCGTACGGCATACTATAGCACGCCGTTTTTCATCATTTTTGAGGATTTGAAAATAATGAAAAAATTAAAAAAACGATGGGTTATAGCCCATGTTTTTTGAAATTTTGAAAAAAAAGTTATCCTCGTTTCTCATCATTTTGGACCATGGGCTATAACCCATATCGTACGGCATACTATAGCACGCCGTTTTTCATCATTTTTGAGGATTTGAAAATAATGAAAAAATGAAAAAAACGATGGGTTATAGCCCATGTTTTTTGAAATTTTGAAAAAAAAAGTTATCCTCGTTTCTCATCATTTTGGACCATGGGCTATAGCCCATATCGTACGGCATGCTATAGCACGCCGTTTTTCATCATTTTTGAGGATTTGAAAAAAATGAAAAAATGAAAAAAACGATGGGTTATAGCCCATGTTTTTTTTAATTTTGAAAAAAAAGTTATCCTCGTTTCTCATCATTTTGGACCATGGGCTATAGCCCATATCGTACGGCATGCTATAGCACGCCGTTTTTCATCTTTTTTGAGGATTTGAAAAAAATGAAAAAATGAAAAAAAACGATGGGTTATAGCCCATGTTTTTTGAAATTTTGAAAAAAAAAGTTATCCTCGTTTCTCATCATTTTGGACCATGGGCTATAGCCCATATCGTACGGCATACTATAGCACGCCGTTTTTCATCATTTTTGAGGATTCGAAAAAAATGAAAAAATGAAAAAAACGATGGGTTATAGCCCATGTTTTTTGAAATTTTGAAAAAAAAAGTTATCCTCGTTTCTCATCATTTTGGACCATGGGCTATAACCCATATCGTACGGCATACTATAGCACGCCGTTTTTCATCATTTTTGAGGATTTGAAAAAAATGAAAAAATAAAAAAAACGATGGGTTATAGCCCATGTTTTTTGAAATTTTGAAAAAAAAAGTTATCCTCGTTTCTCATCATTTTGGACCATGGGCTATAGCCCATATCGTACGGCATGCTATAGCACGCCGTTTTTCATCATTTTTGAGGATTTGAAAAAAAAGAAAAAATGAAAAAAACGATGGGTTATAGCCCATGTTTTTTGAAATTTTGAAAAAAAAAGTTATCCTCGTTTCTCATCATTTTGGACCATGGGCTATAGCCCATATCGTACGGCATACTATAGCACGCCGTTTTTCATCATTTTTGAGGATTTGGAAAAAATGAAAAAAACGATGGGTTATAGCCCATGTTTTTTGAAATTTTGAAAAAAAAAGTTATCCTCGTTTCTCATCATTTTAAACCATGGGCTATAGCCCATATCGTACGGCATGCTATAGCACGCCGTTTTTCATCATTTTTGAGGATTTAAAAAAAATGAAAAAATGAAAAAAACGATGGGTTATAGCCCATGTTTTTTGAAATTTTGAAAAAAAAAGTTATCCTCGTTTCTCATCATTTTGGACCATGGGCTATAGCCCATATCGTACGGCATACTATAGCACGCAGTTTTTCATCATTTTTGAGGGTTTGAAAAAAATGAAAAAATGAAAAAAACGATGGGTTATAGCCCATGTTTTTTTTAATTTTGAAAAAAAAGTTATCCTCGTTTCTCATCATTTTGGACCATGGGCTATAGCCCATATCGTACGGCATACTATAGCACGCCGTTTTTCATAATTTTTGAGGATTCGAAAAAAATGAAAAAATGAAAAAAACGATGGGTTATAGCCCATGTTTTTTGAAATTTTGAAAAAAAAGTTATCCTCGTTTCTCATCATTTTGGACCATGGGCTATAACCCATATCGTACGGCATACTATAGCACGCCGTTTTTCATCATTTTTGAGGATTTGAAAATAATGAAAAAATGAAAAAAACGATGGGTTATAGCCCATGTTTTTTGAAATTTTGAAAAAAAAAGTTATCCTCGTTTCTCATCATTTTGGACCATGGGCTATAGCCCATATCGTACGGCATGCTATAGCACGCCGTTTTTCATCATGTTTGAGGATTTGAAAAAAATGAAAAAATGAAAAAAACGATGGGTTATAGCCCATGTTTTTTGAAATTTTGAAAAAAAAAGTTATCCTCGTTTCTCATCATTTTAAACCATGGGCTATAGCCCATATCGTACGGCATGCTATAGCACGCCGTTTTTCATCATTTTTGAGGATTTGAAAAAAATGAAAAAATGAAAAAAACGATGGGTTATAGCCCATGTTTTTTTTAATTTTGAAAAAAAAGTTATCCTCGTTTCTCATCATTTTGGACCATGGGCTATAGCCCATATCGTACGGCATGCTATAGCACGCCGTTTTTCATCTTTTTTGAGGATTTGAAAAAAATGAAAAAATGAAAAAAAACGATGGGTTATAGCCCATGTTTTTTGAAATTTTGAAAAAAAAAGTTATCCTCGTTTCTCATCATTTTGGACCATGGGCTATAGCCCATATCGTACGGCATGCTATAGCACGCCGTTTTTCATCATTTTTGAGGATTTGAAAAAAAAGAAAAAAAGAAAAAAACGATGGGTTATAGCCCATGTTTTTTGAAATTTTGAAAAAAAACGTTATCCTCGTTTCTCATCATTTTGGACCATGGGCTATAGCCCATATCGTACGGCATACTATAGCACGCCGTTTTTCATCATTTTTGAGGATTTGAAAAAAATGAAAAAATGAAAAAAACGATGGGTTATAGCCCATGTTTTTTGAAATTTTGAAAAAAAAAGTTATCCTCGTTTCTCATCATTTTAAACCATGGGCTATAGCCCATATCGTACGGCATGCTATAGCACGCCGTTTTTCATCATTTTTGAGGATTTAAAAAAAATGAAAAAATGAAAAAAATGATGGGTTATAGCCCATGTTTTTTGAAATTTTGAAAAAAAAGTTATCCTCGTTTCTCATCATTTTGGACCATGGGCTATAGCCCATATCGTACGGCATACTATAGCACGCAGTTTTTCATCATTTTTGAGGGTTTGAAAAAAATGAAAAAATGAAAAAAACGATGGGTTATAGCCCATGTTTTTTTTAATTTTGAAAAAAAAGTTATCCTCGTTTCTCATCATTTTGGACCATGGGCTATAGCCCATATCGTACGGCATGCTATAGCACGCCGTTTTTCATCTTTTTTGAGGATTTGAAAAAAATGAAAAAATGAAAAAAACGATGGGTTATAGCCCATGTTTTTTTTAATTTTGAAAAAAAAAGTTATCCTCGTTTCTCATCATTTTAAACCATGGGCTATAGCCCATATCGTACGGCATACTATAGCACGCCGTTTTTCATCATTTTTGAGGATTCGAAAAAAATTAAAAAATGAAAAAAACGATGGGTTATAGCCCATGTTTTTTTAAATTTTGAAAAAAAAGTTATCCTCGTTTCTCATCATTTTGGACCATGGGCTATAGCCCATATCGTACCGCATACTATAGCACGCCGTTTTTCATCATTTTTGAGGATTCGAAAAAAATTAAAAAATGAAAAAAACGATGGGTTATAGCCCATGTTTTTTGAAATTTTGAAAAAAAAGTTATCCTCGTTTCTCATCATTTTGGACCATGGGCTATAACCCATATCGTACGGCATACTATAGCACGCCGTTTTTCATCATTTTTGAGGATTTGAAAATAATGAAAAAATGAAAAAAACGATGGGTTATAGCCCATGTTTTTTGAAATTTTGAAAAAAAAAGTTATCCTCGTTTCTCATCATTTTGGACCATGGGCTATAGCCCATATCGTACGGCATGCTATAGCACGCCGTTTTTCATCATTTTTGAGGATTTGAAAAAAATGAAAAAATGAAAAAAACGATGGGTTATAGCCCATGTTTTTTTTAATTTTGAAAAAAAAGTTATCCTCGTTTCTCATCATTTTGGACCATGGGCTATAGCCCATATCGTACGGCATGCTATAGCACGCCGTTTTTCATCTTTTTTGAGGATTTGAAAAAAATGAAAAAATGAAAAAAAACAATGGGTTATAGCCCATGTTTTTTGAAATTTTGAAAAAAAAAGTTATCCTCGTTTCTCATCATTTTGGACCATGGGCTATAACCCATATCGTACGGCATACTATAGCACGCCGTTTTTCATCATTTTTGAGGATTCGAAAAAAATGAAAAAATGAAAAAAACGATGGGTTATAGCCCATGTTTTTTTTAATTTTGAAAAAAAAAGTTATCCTCGTTTCTCATCATTTTAAACCATGGGCTATAGCCCATATCGTACGGCATACTATAGCACGCCGTTTTTCATCATTTTTGAGGATTCGAAAAAAAATTAAAAATGAAAAAAACGATGGGTTATAGCCCATGTTTTTTGAAATTTTGAAAAAAAAGTTATCCTCGTTTCTCATCATTTTGGACCATGGGCTATAACCCATATCGTACGGCATACTATAGCACGCCGTTTTTCATCATTTTTGAGGATTTGAAAATAATGAAAAAATTAAAAAAACGATGGGTTATAGCCCATGTTTTTTGAAATTTTGAAAAAAAAAGTTATCCTCGTTTCTCATCATTTTGGACCATGGGCTATAGCCCATATCGTACGGCATGCTATAGCACGCCGTTTTTCATCATTTTTGAGGATTTGAAAAAAATGAAAAAAATGAAAAAAACGATGGGTTATAGCCCATGTTTTTTGAAATTTTGAAAAAAAAAGTTATCCTCGTTTCTCATCATTTTAAATCATGGGCTATAGCCCATATCGTACGCCATGCTATAGCACGCCGTTTTTCATCATTTTTGAGGATTTGAAAAAAATGAAAAAATGAAAAAAACGATGGGTTATAGCCCATGTTTTTTTTAATTTTGAAAAAAAAGTTATCCTCGTTTCTCATCATTTTGGACCATGGGCTATAGCCCATATCGTACGGCATGCTATAGCACGGCGTTTTTCATCTTTTTTGAGGATTTGAAAAAAATGAAAAAATGAAAAAAAACGATGGGTTATAGCCCATGTTTTTTGAAATTTTGAAAAAAAAAGTTATCCTCGTTTCTCATCATTTTGGACCATGGGCTATAGCCCATATCGTACGGCATACTATAGCACGCCGTTTTTCATCATTTTTGAGGATTCGAAAAAAATGAAAAAATGAAAAAAACGATGGGTTATAGCCCATGTTTTTTTAAATTTTGAAAAAAAAAGTTATCCTCGTTTCTCATCATTTTAAACCATGGGCTATAGCCCATATCGTACGGCATGCTATAGCACGCCGTTTTTCATCATTTTTGAGGATTTAAAAAAAATGAAAAAATGAAAAAAACGATGGGTTATAGCCCATGTTTTTTGAAATTTTGAAAAAAAAAGTTATCCTCGTTTCTCATCATTTTGGACCATGGGCTATAGCCCATATCGTACGGCATACTATAGCACGCAGTTTTTCATCATTTTTGAGGGTTTGAAAAAAATGAAAAAATGAAAAAAACGATGGGTTATAGCCCATGTTTTTTTTTAATTTTTAAAAAAAAGTTATCCTCGTTTCTCATCATTTTGGACCATGGGCTATAACCCATATCGTATGGCATACTATAGCACGCCGTTTTTCATCATTTTTGAGGATTTGAAAATAATGAAAAAATGAAAAAAACGATGGGTTATAGCCCATGTTTTTTGAAATTTTGAAAAAAAAAGTTATCCTCGTTTCTCATCATTTTGGACCATGGGCTATAGCCCATATCGTACGGTAGGCTATAGCACGCCGTTTTTCATCATTTTTGAGGATTTGAAAAAAATGAAAAAATGAAAAAAACGATGGGTTATAGCCCATGTTTTTTGAAATTTTGAAAAAAAAAGTTATCCTCGTTTCTCATCATTTTAAACCATGGGCTATAGCCCATATCGTACGGCATGCTATAGCACGCCGTTTTTCATCATTTTTGAGGATTTGAAAAAAATGAAAAAATGAAAAAAACGATGGGTTATAGCCCATGTTTTTTTTAATTTTGAAAAAAAAGTTATCCTCGTTTCTCATCATTTTGGACCATGGGCTATAGCCCATATCGTACGGCATGCTATAGCACGCCGTTTTTCATCTTTTTTGAGGATTTGAAAAAAATGAAAAAATGAAAAAAAAACGATGGGTTATAGCCCATGTTTTTTGAAATTTTGAAAAAAAAAGTTATCCTCGTTTCTCATCATTTTGGACCATGGGCTATAGCCCATATCGTACGGCATACTATAGCACGCCGTTTTTCATCATTTTTGAGGATTCGAAAAAAATGAAAAAATGAAAAAAACGATGGGTTATAGCCCATGTTTTTTGAAATTTTGAAAAAAAAAGTTATCCTCGTTTCTCATCATTTTGGACCATGGGCTATAACCCATATCGTACGGCATACTATAGCACGCCGTTTTTCATCATTTTTGAGGATTTGAAAAAAATGAAAAAATGAAAAAAACGATGGGTTATAGCCCATGTTTTTTGAAATTTTGAAAAAAAAAGTTATCCTCGTTTCTCATCATTTTGGACCATGGGCTATAGCCCATATCGTACGGCATGCTATAGCACGCCGTTTTTCATCATTTTTGAGGATTTGAAAAAAAAGAAAAAATGAAAAAAACGATGGGTTATAGCCCATGTTTTTTGAAATTTTGAAAAAAAAAGTTATCCTCGTTTCTCATCATTTTGGACCATGGGCTATAGCCCATATCGTACGGCATACTATAGCACGCCGTTTTTCATCATTTTTGAGGATTTGGAAAAAATGAAAAAAACGATGGGTTATAGCCCATGTTTTTTGAAATTTTGAAAAAAAAAGTTATCCTCGTTTCTCATCATTTTAAACCATGGGCTATAGCCCATATCGTACGGCATGCTATAGCACGCCGTTTTTCATCATTTTTGAGGATTTAAAAAAAATGAAAAAATGAAAAAAACGATGGGTTATAGCCCATGTTTTTTGAAATTTTGAAAAAAAAAGTTATCCTCGTTTCTCATCATTTTGGACCATGGGCTATAGCCCATATCGTACGGCATACTATAGCACGCAGTTTTTCATCATTTTTGAGGGTTTGAAAAAAATGAAAAAATGAAAAAAACGATGGGTTATAGCCCATGTTTTTTTTAATTTTGAAAAAAAAGTTATCCTCGTTTCTCATCATTTTGGACCATGGGCTATAGCCCATATCGTACGGCATGCTATAGCACGGCGTTTTTCATCTTTTTTGAGGATTTGAAAAAAATGAAAAAATGAAAAAAAACGATGGGTTATAGCCCATGTTTTTTGAAATTTTGAAAAAAAAAGTTATCCTCGTTTCTCATCATTTTGGACCATGGGCTATAGCCCATATCGTACGGCATACTATAGCACGCCGTTTTTCATCATTTTTGAGGATTCGAAAAAAATGAAAAAATGAAAAAAACGATGGGTTATAGCCCATGTTTTTTTAAATTTTGAAAAAAAAAGTTATCCTCGTTTCTCATCATTTTAAACCATGGGCTATAGCCCATATCGTACGGCATGCTATAGCACGCCGTTTTTCATCATTTTTGAGGATTTAAAAAAAATGAAAAAATGAAAAAAACGATGGGTTATAGCCCATGTTTTTTGAAATTTTGAAAAAAAAAGTTATCCTCGTTTCTCATCATTTTGGACCATGGGCTATAGCCCATATCGTACGGCATACTATAGCACGCAGTTTTTCATCATTTTTGAGGGTTTGAAAAAAATGAAAAAATGAAAAAAACGATGGGTTATAGCCCATGTTTTTTTTTAATTTTTAAAAAAAAGTTATCCTCGTTTCTCATCATTTTGGACCATGGGCTATAACCCATATCGTACGGCATACTATAGCACGCCGTTTTTCATCATTTTTGAGGATTTGAAAATAATGAAAAAATGAAAAAAACGATGGGTTATAGCCCATGTTTTTTGAAATTTTGAAAAAAAAAGTTATCCTCGTTTCTCATCATTTTGGACCATGGGCTATAGCCCATATCGTACGGCATGCTATAGCACGCCGTTTTTCATCATTTTTGAGGATTTGAAAAAAATGAAAAAATGAAAAAAACGATGGGTTATAGCCCATGTTTTTTGAAATTTTGAAAAAAAAAGTTATCCTCGTTTCTCATCATTTTAAACCATGGGCTATAGCCCATATCGTACGGCATGCTATAGCACGCCGTTTTTCATCATTTTTGAGGATTTGAAAAAAATGAAAAAATGAAAAAAACGATGGGTTATAGCCCATGTTTTTTTTAATTTTGAAAAAAAAGTTATCCTCGTTTCTCATCATTTTGGACCATGGGCTATAGCCCATATCGTACGGCATGCTATAGCACGCCGTTTTTCATCTTTTTTGAGGATTTGAAAATAATGAAAAAATGAAAAAAACGATGGGTTATAGCCCATGTTTTTTGAAATTTTGAAAAAAAAGTTATCCTCGTTTCTCATCATTTTGGACCATGGGCTATAGCCCATATCGTACGGCATACTATAGCACGCCGTTTTTCATCATTTTTGAGGATTCGAAAAAAATTAAAAAATGAAAAAACGATGGGTTATAGCAAATGTTTTTTGAAATTTTGAAAAAAAAAGTTATCCTCGTTTCTCATCATTTTAAATCATGGGCTATAGCCCATATCGTACGCCATGCTATAGCACGCCGTTTTTCATCATTTTTGAGGATTTGAAAAAAATGAAAAAATGAAAAAAACGATGGGTTATAGCCCATGTTTTTTTTAATTTTGAAAAAAAAGTTATCCTCGTTTCTCATCATTTTGGACCATGGGCTATAGCCCATATCGTACGGCATGCTATAGCACGCCGTTTTTCATCTTTTTTGAGGATTTGAAAAAAATGAAAAAATGAAAAAAACGATGGGTTATAGCCCATGTTTTTTGAAATTTTGAAAAAAAAAGTTATCCTCGTTTCTCATCATTTTGGACCATGGGCTATAACCCATATCGTACGGCATACTATAGCACGCCGTTTTTCATCATTTTTGAGGATTTGAAAAAAATGAAAAAATGAAAAAAACGATGGGTTATAGCCCATGTTTTTTGAAATTTTGAAAAAAAAAGTTATCCTCGTTTCTCATCATTTTAAATCATGGGCTATAGCCCATATCGTACGCCATGCTATAGCACGCCGTTTTTCATCATTTTTGAGGATTTGAAAAAAATGAAAAAATGAAAAAAACGATGGGTTATAGCCCATGTTTTTTTTAATTTTGAAAAAAAAGTTATCCTCGTTTCTCATCATTTTGGACCATGGGCTATAGCCCATATCGTACGGCATGCTATAGCACGCCGTTTTTCATCTTTTTTGAGGATTTGAAAAAAATGAAAAAATGAAAAAAACGATGGGTTATAGCCCATGTTTTTTGAAATTTTGAAAAAAAAAGTTATCCTCGTTTCTCATCATTTTGGACCATGGGCTATAACCCATATCGTACGGCATACTATAGCACGCCGTTTTTCATCATTTTTGAGGATTTGAAAAAAATGAAAAAATGAAAAAAACGATGGGTTATAGCCCATGTTTTTTGAAATTTTGAAAAAAAAAGTTATCCTCGTTTCTCATCATTTTGGACCATGGGCTATAGCCCATATCGTACGGCATGCTATAACACGCCGTTTTTCATCATTTTTGAGGATTTGAAAAAAAAGAAAAAATGAAAAAAACGATGGGTTATAGCCCATGTTTTTTGAAATTTTGAAAAAAAAAGTTATCCTCGTTTCTCATCATTTTGGACCATGGGCTATAGCCCATATCGTACGGCATACTATAGCACGCCGTTTTTCATCATTTTTGAGGATTTGGAAAAAATGAAAAAAACGATGGGTTATAGCCCATGTTTTTTGAAATTTTGAAAAAAAAAGTTATCCTCGTTTCTCATCATTTTAAACCATGGGCTATAGCCCATATCGTACGGCATGCTATAGCACGCCGTTTTTCATCATTTTTGAGGATTAAAAAAAAATGAAAAAAATGAAAAAAACGATGGGTTATAGCCCATGTTTTTTGAAATTTTGAAAAAAAAAGTTATCCTCGTTTCTCATCATTTTGGACCATGGGCTATAGCCCATATCGTACGGCATACTATAGCACGCAGTTTTTCATCATTTTTGAGGGTTTGAAAAAAATGAAAAAAACGATGGGTTATAGCCCATGTTTTTTTTAATTTTGAAAAAAAAGTTATCCTCGTTTCTCATCATTTTGGACCATGGGCTATAGCCCATATCGTACGGCATACTATAGCACGCCGTTTTTCATAATTTTTGAGGATTCGAAAAAAATTAAAAAATGAAAAAAACGATGGGTTATAGCCCATGTTTTTTGAAATTTTGAAAAAAAAGTTATCCTCGTTTCTCATCATTTTGGACCATGGGCTATAACCCATATCGTACGGCATACTATAGCACGTCGTTTTTCATCATTTTTGAGGATTTGAAAAAAATGAAAAAATGAAAAAAACGATGGGTTATAGCCCATGTTTTTTTTAATTTTGAAAAAAAAGTTATCCTCGTTTCTCATCATTTTGGACCATGGGCTATAGCCCATATCGTACGGCATGCTATAGCACGGCGTTTTTCATCTTTTTTGAGGATTTGAAAAAAATGAAAAAATGAAAAAAAACGATGGGTTATAGCCCATGTTTTTTGAAATTTTGAAAAAAAAAGTTATCCTCGTTTCTCATCATTTTGGACCATGGGCTATAGCCCATATCGTACGGCATACTATAGCACGCCGTTTTTCATCATTTTTGAGGATTCGAAAAAAATGAAAAAATGAAAAAAACGATGGGTTATAGCCCATGTTTTTTTAAATTTTGAAAAAAAAAGTTATCCTCGTTTCTCATCATTTTAAACCATGGGCTATAGCCCATATCGTACGGCATGCTATAGCACGCCGTTTTTCATCATTTTTGAGGATTTAAAAAAAATGAAAAAATGAAAAAAACGATGGGTTATAGCCCATGTTTTTTGAAATTTTGAAAAAAAAAGTTATCCTCGTTTCTCATCATTTTGGACCATGGGCTATAGCCCATATCGTACGGCATACTATAGCACGCAGTTTTTCATCATTTTTGAGGGTTTGAAAAAAATGAAAAAATGAAAAAAACGATGGGTTATAGCCCATGTTTTTTTTTAATTTTTAAAAAAAAGTTATCCTCGTTTCTCATCATTTTGGACCATGGGCTATAACCCATATCGTACGGCATACTATAGCACGCCGTTTTTCATCATTTTTGAGGATTTGAAAATAATGAAAAAATGAAAAAAACGATGGGTTATAGCCCATGTTTTTTGAAATTTTGAAAAAAAAAGTTATCCTCGTTTCTCATCATTTTGGACCATGGGCTATAGCCCATATCGTACGGCATGCTATAGCACGCCGTTTTTCATCATTTTTGAGGATTTGAAAAAAATGAAAAAATGAAAAAAACGATGGGTTATAGCCCATGTTTTTTGAAATTTTGAAAAAAAAAGTTATCCTCGTTTCTCATCATTTTAAACCATGGGCTATAGCCCATATCGTACGGCATGCTATAGCACGCCGTTTTTCATCATTTTTGAGGATTTGAAAAAAATGAAAAAATGAAAAAAACGATGGGTTATAGCCCATGTTTTTTTTAATTTTGAAAAAAAAGTTATCCTCGTTTCTCATCATTTTGGACCATGGGCTATAGCCCATATCGTACGGCATGCTATAGCACGCCGTTTTTCATCTTTTTTGAGGATTTGAAAAAAATGAAAAAATGAAAAAAAAACGATGGGTTATAGCCCATGTTTTTTGAAATTTTGAAAAAAAAAGTTATCCTCGTTTCTCATCATTTTGGACCATGGGCTATAGCCCATATCGTACGGCATACTATAGCACGCCGTTTTTCATCATTTTTGAGGATTCGAAAAAAATGAAAAAATGAAAAAAACGATGGGTTATAGCCCATGTTTTTTGAAATTTTGAAAAAAAAAGTTATCCTCGTTTCTCATCATTTTGGACCATGGGCTATAACCCATATCGTACGGCATACTATAGCACGCCGTTTTTCATCATTTTTGAGGATTTGAAAAAAATGAAAAAATGAAAAAAACGATGGGTTATAGCCCATGTTTTTTGAAATTTTGAAAAAAAAAGTTATCCTCGTTTCTCATCATTTTGGACCATGGGCTATAGCCCATATCGTACGGCATGCTATAGCACGCCGTTTTTCATCATTTTTGAGGATTTGAAAAAAAAGAAAAAATGAAAAAAACGATGGGTTATAGCCCATGTTTTTTGAAATTTTGAAAAAAAAAGTTATCCTCGTTTCTCATCATTTTGGACCATGGGCTATAGCCCATATCGTACGGCATACTATAGCACGCCGTTTTTCATCATTTTTGAGGATTTGGAAAAAATGAAAAAAACGATGGGTTATAGCCCATGTTTTTTGAAATTTTGAAAAAAAAAGTTATCCTCGTTTCTCATCATTTTAAACCATGGGCTATAGCCCATATCGTACGGCATGCTATAGCACGCCGTTTTTCATCATTTTTGAGGATTTAAAAAAAATGAAAAAATGAAAAAAACGATGGGTTATAGCCCATGTTTTTTGAAATTTTGAAAAAAAAAGTTATCCTCGTTTCTCATCATTTTGGACCATGGGCTATAGCCCATATCGTACGGCATACTATAGCACGCAGTTTTTCATCATTTTTGAGGGTTTGAAAAAAATGAAAAAATGAAAAAAACGATGGGTTATAGCCCATGTTTTTTTTAATTTTGAAAAAAAAGTTATCCTCGTTTCTCATCATTTTGGACCATGGGCTATAGCCCATATCGTACGGCATGCTATAGCACGGCGTTTTTCATCTTTTTTGAGGATTTGAAAAAAATGAAAAAATGAAAAAAAACGATGGGTTATAGCCCATGTTTTTTGAAATTTTGAAAAAAAAAGTTATCCTCGTTTCTCATCATTTTGGACCATGGGCTATAGCCCATATCGTACGGCATACTATAGCACGCCGTTTTTCATCATTTTTGAGGATTCGAAAAAAATGAAAAAATGAAAAAAACGATGGGTTATAGCCCATGTTTTTTTAAATTTTGAAAAAAAAAGTTATCCTCGTTTCTCATCATTTTAAACCATGGGCTATAGCCCATATCGTACGGCATGCTATAGCACGCCGTTTTTCATCATTTTTGAGGATTTAAAAAAAATGAAAAAATGAAAAAAACGATGGGTTATAGCCCATGTTTTTTGAAATTTTGAAAAAAAAAGTTATCCTCGTTTCTCATCATTTTGGACCATGGGCTATAGCCCATATCGTACGGCATACTATAGCACGCAGTTTTTCATCATTTTTGAGGGTTTGAAAAAAATGAAAAAATGAAAAAAACGATGGGTTATAGCCCATGTTTTTTTTTAATTTTTAAAAAAAAGTTATCCTCGTTTCTCATCATTTTGGACCATGGGCTATAACCCATATCGTACGGCATACTATAGCACGCCGTTTTTCATCATTTTTGAGGATTTGAAAATAATGAAAAAATGAAAAAAACGATGGGTTATAGCCCATGTTTTTTGAAATTTTGAAAAAAAAAGTTATCCTCGTTTCTCATCATTTTGGACCATGGGCTATAGCCCATATCGTACGGCATGCTATAGCACGCCGTTTTTCATCATTTTTGAGGATTTGAAAAAAATGAAAAAATGAAAAAAACGATGGGTTATAGCCCATGTTTTTTGAAATTTTGAAAAAAAAAGTTATCCTCGTTTCTCATCATTTTAAACCATGGGCTATAGCCCATATCGTACGGCATGCTATAGCACGCCGTTTTTCATCATTTTTGAGGATTTGAAAAAAATGAAAAAATGAAAAAAACGATGGGTTATAGCCCATGTTTTTTTTAATTTTGAAAAAAAAGTTATCCTCGTTTCTCATCATTTTGGACCATGGGCTATAGCCCATATCGTACGGCATGCTATAGCACGCCGTTTTTCATCTTTTTTGAGGATTTGAAAATAATGAAAAAATGAAAAAAACGATGGGTTATAGCCCATGTTTTTTGAAATTTTGAAAAAAAAAGTTATCCTCGTTTCTCATCATTTTAAATCATGGGCTATAGCCCATATCGTACGCCATGCTATAGCACGCCGTTTTTCATCATTTTTGAGGATTTGAAAAAAATGAAAAAATGAAAAAAACGATGGGTTATAGCCCATGTTTTTTTAAATTTTGAAAAAAAAGTTATCCTCGTTTCTCATCATTTTGGACCATGGGCTATAGCCCATATCGTACGGCATACTATAGCACGCCGTTTTTCATCATTTTTGAGGATTCGAAAAAAATTAAAAAATGAAAAAACGATGGGTTATAGCAAATGTTTTTTGAAATTTTGAAAAAAAAAGTTATCCTCGTTTCTCATCATTTTAAATCATGGGCTATAGCCCATATCGTACGCCATGCTATAGCACGCCGTTTTTCATCATTTTTGAGGATTTGAAAAAAATGAAAAAATGAAAAAAACGATGGGTTATAGCCCATGTTTTTTTTAATTTTGAAAAAAAAGTTATCCTCGTTTCTCATCATTTTGGACCATGGGCTATAGCCCATATCGTACGGCATGCTATAGCACGCCGTTTTTCATCTTTTTTGAGGATTTGAAAAAAATGAAAAAATGAAAAAAACGATGGGTTATAGCCCATGTTTTTTGAAATTTTGAAAAAAAAAGTTATCCTCGTTTCTCATCATTTTGGACCATGGGCTATAACCCATATCGTACGGCATACTATAGCACGCCGTTTTTCATCATTTTTGAGGATTTGAAAAAAATGAAAAAATGAAAAAAACGATGGGTTATAGCCCATGTTTTTTGAAATTTTGAAAAAAAAAGTTATCCTCGTTTCTCATCATTTTAAATCATGGGCTATAGCCCATATCGTACGCCATGCTATAGCACGCCGTTTTTCATCATTTTTGAGGATTTGAAAAAAATGAAAAAATGAAAAAAACGATGGGTTATAGCCCATGTTTTTTTTAATTTTGAAAAAAAAGTTATCCTCGTTTCTCATCATTTTGGACCATGGGCTATAGCCCATATCGTACGGCATGCTATAGCACGCCGTTTTTCATCTTTTTTGAGGATTTGAAAAAAATGAAAAAATGAAAAAAACGATGGGTTATAGCCCATGTTTTTTGAAATTTTGAAAAAAAAGGTTATCCTCGTTTCTCATCATTTTGGACCATGGGCTATAACCCATATCGTACGGCATACTATAGCACGCCGTTTTTCATCATTTTTGAGGATTTGAAAAAAATGAAAAAATGAAAAAAACGATGGGTTATAGCCCATGTTTTTTGAAATTTTGAAAAAAAAAGTTATCCTCGTTTCTCATCATTTTGGACCATGGGCTATAGCCCATATCGTACGGCATGCTATAACACGCCGTTTTTCATCATTTTTGAGGATTTGAAAAAAAAGAAAAAATGAAAAAAACGATGGGTTATAGCCCATGTTTTTTGAAATTTTGAAAAAAAAAGTTATCCTCGTTTCTCATCATTTTGGACCATGGGCTATAGCCCATATCGTACGGCATACTATAGCACGCCGTTTTTCATCATTTTTGAGGATTTGGAAAAAATGAAAAAAACGATGGGTTATAGCCCATGTTTTTTGAAATTTTGAAAAAAAAAGTTATCCTCGTTTCTCATCATTTTAAACCATGGGCTATAGCCCATATCGTACGGCATGCTATAGCACGCCGTTTTTCATCATTTTTGAGGATTAAAAAAAAATGAAAAAAATGAAAAAAACGATGGGTTATAGCCCATGTTTTTTGAAATTTTGAAAAAAAAAGTTATCCTCGTTTCTCATCATTTTGGACCATGGGCTATAGCCCATATCGTACGGCATACTATAGCACGCAGTTTTTCATCATTTTTGAGGGTTTGAAAAAAATGAAAAAAACGATGGGTTATAGCCCATGTTTTTTTTAATTTTGAAAAAAAAGTTATCCTCGTTTCTCATCATTTTGGACCATGGGCTATAGCCCATATCGTACGGCATACTATAGCACGCCGTTTTTCATAATTTTTGAGGATTCGAAAAAAATTAAAAAATGAAAAAAACGATGGGTTATAGCCCATGTTTTTTGAAATTTTGAAAAAAAAGTTATCCTCGTTTCTCATCATTTTGGACCATGGGCTATAACCCATATCGTACGGCATACTATAGCACGCCGTTTTTCATCATTTTTGAGGATTTGAAAATAATTAAAAAATGAAAAAAACGATGGGTTATAGCCCATGTTTTTTGAAATTTTGAAAAAAAAAGTTATCCTCGTTTCTCATCATTTTGGACCATGGGCTATAGCCCATATCGTACGGCATGCTATAGCACGCCGTTTTTCATCATGTTTGAGGATTTGAAAAAAATGAAAAAATGAAAAAAACGATGGGTTATAGCCCATGTTTTTTGAAATTTTGAAAAAAAAAGTTATCCTCGTTTCTCATCATTTTAAACCATGGGCTATAGCCCATATCGTACGGCATGCTATAGCACGCCGTTTTTCATCATTTTTGAGGATTTGAAAAAAATGAAAAAAACGATGGGTTATAGCCCATGTTTTTTTTAATTTTGAAAAAAAAGTTATCCTCGTTTCTCATCATTTTGGACCATGGGCTATAGCCCATATCGTACGGCATGCTATAGCACGCCGTTTTTCATCTTTTTTGAGGATTTGAAAAAAATGAAAAAATGAAAAAAAACGATGGGTTATAGCCCATGTTTTTTGAAATTTTGAAAAAAAAAGTTATCCTCGTTTCTCATCATTTTGGACCATGGGCTATAGCCCATATCGTACGGCATGCTATAGCACGCCGTTTTTCATCATTTTTGAGGATTTGAAAAAAAAGAAAAAAACGATGGGTTATAGCCCATGTTTTTTGAAATTTTGAAAAAAAAAGTTATCCTCGTTTCTCATCATTTTGGACCATGGGCTATAGCCCATATCGTACGGCATACTATAGCACGCCGTTTTTCATCATTTTTGAGGATTTGAAAAAAATGAAAAAATGAAAAAAACGATGGGTTATAGCCCATGTTTTTTTTAATTTTGAAAAAAAAGTTATCCTCGTTTCTCATCATTTTGGACCATGGGCTATAGCCCATATCGTACGGCATGCTATAGCACGCCGTTTTTCATCTTTTTTGAGGATTTGAAAAAAATGAAAAAATGAAAAAAACGATGGGTTATAGCCCATGTTTTTTGAAATTTTGAAAAAAAAAGTTATCCTCGTTTCTCATCATTTTGGACCATGGGCTATAGCCCATATCGTACGGCATACTATAGCACGCCGTTTTTCATCATTTTTGAGGATTTGAAAAAAATGAAAAAATGAAAAAAACGATGGGTTATAGCCCATGTTTTTTTAAATTTTGAAAAAAAAGTTATCCTCGTTTCTCATCATTTTGGACCATGGGCTATAGCCCATATCGTACGGCATACTATAGCACGCCGTTTTTCATCATTTTTGAGGATTCGAAAAAAATTAAAAAATTAAAAAAACGATGGGTTATAGCCCATGTTTTTTGAAATTTTGAAAAAAAGGTTATCCTCGTTTCTCATCATTTTGGACCATGGGCTATAACCCATATCGTACGGCATACTATAGCACGCCGTTTTTCATCATTTTTGAGGATTTGAAAATAATGAAAAAATGAAAAAAACGATGGGTTATAGCCCATGTTTTTTGAAATTTTGAAAAAAAAAGTTATCCTCGTTTCTCATCATTTTGGACCATGGGCTATAGCCCATATCGTACGGCATACTATAGCACGCCGTTTTTCATCATTTTTGAGGATTCGAAAAAAATGAAAAAATGAAAAAAACGATGGGTTATAGCCCATGTTTTTTGAAATTTTGAAAAAAAAAGTTATCCTCGTTTCTCATCATTTTGGACCATGGGCTATAACCCATATCGTACGGCATGCTATAGCACGCCGTTTTTCATCATTTTTGAGGATTTGAAAAAAAAGAAAAAATGAAAAAAACGATGGGTTATAGCCCATGTTTTTTAAAATTTTGAAAAAAAAAGTTATCCTCGTTTCTCATCATTTTAAACCATGGGCTATAGCCCATATCGTACGGCATGCTATAGCACGCCGTTTTTCATCATTTTTGAGGATTTGAAAAAAATGAAAAAATGAAAAAAACGATGGGTTATAGCCCATGTTTTTTGAAATTTTGAAAAAAAAAGTTATCCTCGTTTCTCATCATTTTAAACCATGGGCTATAGCCCATATCGTACGGCATGCTATAGCACGCCGTTTTTCATCATTTTTGAGGATTTGAAAAAAATGAAAAAATGAAATAAACGATGGGTTATAGCCCATGTTTTTTTTAATTTTGAAAAAAAAGTTATCCTTGTTTCTCATCATTTTGGACCATGGGCTATAGCCCATATCGTACGGCATACTATAGCACGCCGTTTTTCATAATTTTTGAGGATTCGAAAAAAATGAAAAAATGAAAAAAACGATGGGTTATAGCCCATGTTTTTTGAAATTTTGAAAAAAAAAGTTATCCTCGTTTCTCATCATTTTGGACCATGGGCTATAGCCCATATCGTACGGCATACTATAGCACGCCGTTTTTCATCATTTTTGAGGATTCGAAAAAAATGAAAAAATGAAAAAAACGATGGGTTATAGCCCATGTTTTTTGAAATTTTGAAAAAAAAAGTTATCCTCGTTTCTCATCATTTTGGACCATGGGCTATAACCCATATCGTACGGCATGCTATAGCACGCCGTTTTTCATCATTTTTGAGGATTTGAAAAAAAAGAAAAAATGAAAAAAACGATGGGTTATAGCCCATGTTTTTTAAAATTTTGAAAAAAAAAGTTATCCTCGTTTCTCATCATTTTGGACCATGGGCTATAGCCCATATCGTACGGCATACTATAGCACGCCGTTTTTCATCATTTTTGAGGATTTGAAAAAAATGAAAAAATGAAAAAAACGATGGGTTATAGCCCATGTTTTTTTAAATTTTGAAAAAAAAGTTATCCTCGTTTCTCATCATTTTGGACCATGGGCTATAGCCCATATCGTACGGCATACTATAGCACGCCGTTTTTCATCATTTTTGAGGATTCGAAAAAAATTAAAAAATTAAAAAAACGATGGGTTATAGCCCATGTTTTTTGAAATTTTGAAAAAAAGGTTATCCTCGTTTCTCATCATTTTGGACCATGGGCTATAACCCATATCGTACGGCATACTATAGCACGCCGTTTTTCATCATTTTTGAGGATTTGAAAATAATGAAAAAATGAAAAAAACGATGGGTTATAGCCCATGTTTTTTGAAATTTTGAAAAAAAAAGTTATCCTCGTTTCTCATCATTTTGGACCATGGGCTATAGCCCATATCGTACGGCATACTATAGCACGCCGTTTTTCATCATTTTTGAGGATTCGAAAAAAATGAAAAAATGAAAAAAACGATGGGTTATAGCCCATGTTTTTTGAAATTTTGAAAAAAAAAGTTATCCTCGTTTCTCATCATTTTGGACCATGGGCTATAACCCATATCGTACGGCATGCTATAGCACGCCGTTTTTCATCATTTTTGAGGATTTGAAAAAAAAGAAAAAATGAAAAAAACGATGGGTTATAGCCCATGTTTTTTAAAATTTTGAAAAAAAAAGTTATCCTCGTTTCTCATCATTTTAAACCATGGGCTATAGCCCATATCGTACGGCATGCTATAGCACGCCGTTTTTCATCATTTTTGAGGATTTGAAAAAAATGAAAAAATGAAAAAAACGATGGGTTATAGCCCATGTTTTTTGAAATTTTGAAAAAAAAAGTTATCCTCGTTTCTCATCATTTTAAACCATGGGCTATAGCCCATATCGTACGGCATGCTATAGCACGCCGTTTTTCATCATTTTTGAGGATTTGAAAAAAATGAAAAAATGAAAAAAACGATGGGTTATAGCCCATGTTTTTTTTAATTTTGAAAAAAAAGTTATCCTCGTTTCTCATCATTTTGGACCATGGGCTATAGCCCATATCGTACGGCATACTATAGCACGCCGTTTTTCATAATTTTTGAGGATTCGAAAAAAATGAAAAAATGAAAAAAACGATGGGTTATAGCCCATGTTTTTTGAAATTTTGAAAAAAAAAGTTATCCTCGTTTCTCATCATTTTGGACCATGGGCTATAGCCCATATCGTACGGCATACTATAGCACGCCGTTTTTCATCATTTTTGAGGATTCGAAAAAAATGAAAAAATGAAAAAAACGATGGGTTATAGCCCATGTTTTTTGAAATTTTGAAAAAAAAAGTTATCCTCGTTTCTCATCATTTTGGACCATGGGCTATAACCCATATCGTACGGCATGCTATAGCACGCCGTTTTTCATCATTTTTGAGGATTTGAAAAAAAAGAAAAAATGAAAAAAACGATGGGTTATAGCCCATGTTTTTTAAAATTTTGAAAAAAAAAGTTATCCTCGTTTCTCATCATTTTAAACCATGGGCTATAGCCCATATCGTACGGCATGCTATAGCACGCCGTTTTTCATCATTTTTGAGGATTTGAAAAAAATGAAAAAATGAAAAAAACGATGGGTTATAGCCCATGTTTTTTGAAATTTTGAAAAAAAAAGTTATCCTCGTTTCTCATCATTTTAAACCATGGGCTATAGCCCATATCGTACGGCATGCTATAGCACGCCGTTTTTCATCATTTTTGAGGATTTGAAAAAAATGAAAAAATGAAAAAAACGATGGGTTATAGCCCATGTTTTTTTTAATTTTGAAAAAAAAGTTATCCTCGTTTCTCATCATTTTGGACCATGGGCTATAGCCCATATCGTACGGCATGCTATAGCACGCCGTTTTTCATCTTTTTTGAGGATTTGAAAAAAATGAAAAAATGAAAAAAAACGATGGGTTATAGCCCATGTTTTTTGAAATTTTGAAAAAAAAAGTTATCCTCGTTTCTCATCATTTTGGACCATGGGCTATAGCCCATATCGTACGGCATACTATAGCACGCCGTTTTTCATAATTTTTGAGGATTCGAAAAAAATGAAAAAATGAAAAAAACGATGGGTTATAGCCCATGTTTTTTGAAATTTTGAAAAAAAAAGTTATCCTCGTTTCTCATCATTTTGGACCATGGGCTATAACCCATATCGTACGGCATACTATAGCACGCCGTTTTTCATCATTTTTGAGGATTTGAAAAAAATGAAAAAATGAAAAAAACGATGGGTTATAGCCCATGTTTTTTGAAATTTTGAAAAAAAAAGTTATCCTCGTTTCTCATCATTTTGGACCATGGGCTATAGCCCATATCGTACGGCATGCTATAGCACGCCGTTTTTCATCATTTTTGAGGATTTGAAAAAAAAGAAAAAATGAAAAAAACGATGGGTTATAGCCCATGTTTTTTGAAATTTTGAAAAAAAAAGTTATCCTCGTTTCTCATCATTTTGGACCATGGGCTATAGCCCATATCGTACGGCATACTATAGCACGCCGTTTTTCATCATTTTTGAGGATTTGGAAAAAATGAAAAAAACGATGGGTTATAGCCCATGTTTTTTGAAATTTTGAAAAAAAAAGTTATCCTCGTTTCTCATCATTTTAAACCATGGGCTATAGCCCATATCGTACGGCATGCTATAGCACGCCGTTTTTCATCATTTTTGAGGATTTAAAAAAAATGAAAAAAATGAAAAAAACGATGGGTTATAGCCCATGTTTTTTGAAATTTTGAAAAAAAAAGTTATCCTCGTTTCTCATCATTTTGGACCATGGGCTATAGCCCATATCGTACGGCATACTATAGCACGCAGTTTTTCATCATTTTTGAGGGTTTGAAAAAAATGAAAAAATGAAAAAAACGATGGGTTATAGCCCATGTTTTTTTTAATTTTGAAAAAAAAGTTATCCTCGTTTCTCATCATTTTGGACCATGGGCTATAGCCCATATCGTACGGCATACTATAGCACGCCGTTTTTCATAATTTTTGAGGATTCGAAAAAAATTAAAAAATGAAAAAAACGATGGGTTATAGCCCATGTTTTTTGAAATTTTGAAAAAAAAGTTATCCTCGTTTCTCATCATTTTGGACCATGGGCTATAACCCATATCGTACGGCATACTATAGCACGCCGTTTTTCATCATTTTTGAGGATTTGAAAATAATGAAAAAATGAAAAAAACGATGGGTTATAGCCCATGTTTTTTGAAATTTTGAAAAAAAAAGTTATCCTCGTTTCTCATCATTTTGGACCATGGGCTATAGCCCATATCGTACGGCATGCTATAGCACGCCGTTTTTCATCATGTTTGAGGATTTGAAAAAAATGAAAAAATGAAAAAAACGATGGGTTATAGCCCATGTTTTTTGAAATTTTGAAAAAAAAAGTTATCCTCGTTTCTCATCATTTTAAACCATGGGCTATAGCCCATATCGTACGGCATGCTATAGCACGCCGTTTTTCATCATTTTTGAGGATTTGAAAAAAATGAAAAAAACGATGGGTTATAGCCCATGTTTTTTTTAATTTTGAAAAAAAAGTTATCCTCGTTTCTCATCATTTTGGACCATGGGCTATAGCCCATATCGTACGGCATGCTATAGCACGCCGTTTTTCATCTTTTTTGAGGATTTGAAAAAAATGAAAAAATGAAAAAAAACGATGGGTTATAGCCCATGTTTTTTGAAATTTTGAAAAAAAAAGTTATCCTCGTTTCTCATCATTTTGGACCATGGGCTATAGCCCATATCGTACGGCATGCTATAGCACGCCGTTTTTCATCATTTTTGAGGATTTGAAAAAAAAGAAAAAAAGAAAAAAACGATGGGTTATAGCCCATGTTTTTTGAAATTTTGAAAAAAAAAGTTATCCTCGTTTCTCATCATTTTGGACCATGGGCTATAGCCCATATCGTACGGCATACTATAGCACGCCGTTTTTCATCATTTTTGAGGATTTGAAAAAAATGAAAAAATGAAAAAAACGATGGGTTATAGCCCATGTTTTTTGAAATTTTGAAAAAAAAAGTTATCCTCGTTTCTCATCATTTTAAACCATGGGCTATAGCCCATATCGTACGGCATGCTATAGCACGCCATTTTTCATCATTTTTGAGGATTTAAAAAAAAATGAAAAAATGAAAAAAACGATGGGTTATAGCCCATGTTTTTTGAAATTTTGAAAAAACAAGTTATCCTCGTTTCTCATCATTTTGGACCATGGGCTATAGCCCATATCGTACGGCATACTATAGCACGCAGTTTTTCATCATTTTTGAGGGTTTGAAAAAAATGAAAAAATGAAAAAAACGATGGGTTATAGCCCATGTTTTTTTTAATTTTGAAAAAAAAGTTATCCTCGTTTCTCATCATTTTGGACCATGGGCTATAGCCCATATCGTACGGCATGCTATAGCACGCCGTTTTTCATCTTTTTTGAGGATTTGAAAAAAATGAAAAAATGAAAAAAACGATGGGTTATAGCCCATGTTTTTTGAAATTTTGAAAAAAAAAGTTATCCTCGTTTCTCATCATTTTGGACCATGGGCTATAGCCCATATCGTACGGCATACTATAGCACGCCGTTTTTCATCATTTTTGAGGATTTGAAAAAAATGAAAAAATGAAAAAAACGATGGGTTATAGCCCATGTTTTTTTAAATTTTGAAAAAAAAGTTATCCTCGTTTCTCATCATTTTGGACCATGGGCTATAGCCCATATCGTACGGCATACTATAGCACGCCGTTTTTCATCATTTTTGAGGATTCGAAAAAAATGAAAAAATGAAAAAAACGATGGGTTATAGCCCATGTTTTTTGAAATTTTGAAAAAAAAAGTTATCCTCGTTTCTCATCATTTTAAATCATGGGCTATAGCCCATATCGTACGCCATGCTATAGCACGCCGTTTTTCATCATTTTTGAGGATTTGAAAAAAATGAAAAAATGAAAAAAACGATGGGTTATAGCCCATGTTTCTTTTAATTTTGAAAAAAAAGTTATCCTCGTTTCTCATCATTTTGGACCATGGGCTATAGCCCATATCGTACGGCATGCTATAGCACGCCGTTTTTCATCTTTTTTGAGGATTTGAAAAAAATGAAAAAATGAAAAAAAACGATGGGTTATAGCCCATGTTTTTTGAAATTTTGAAAAAAAAAGTTATCCTCGTTTCTCATCATTTTGGACCATGGGCTATAGCCCATATCGTACGGCATGCTATAGCACGCCGTTTTTCATCATTTTTGAGGATTTGAAAAAAAAGAAAAAAAGAAAAAAACGATGGGTTATAGCCCATGTTTTTTGAAATTTTGAAAAAAAAAGTTATCCTCGTTTCTCATCATGTTGGACCATGGGCTATAGCCCATATCGTACGGCATACTATAGCACGCCGTTTTTCATCATTTTTGAGGATTTGAAAAAAATGAAAAAATGAAAAAAACGATGGGTTATAGCCCATGTTTTTTGAAATTTTGAAAAAAAAAGTTATCCTCGTTTCTCATCATTTTAAACCATGGGCTATAGCCCATATCGTACGGCATGCTATAGCACGCCATTTTTCATCATTTTTGAGGATTTAAAAAAAAATGAAAAAATGAAAAAAACGATGGGTTATAGCCCATGTTTTTTGAAATTTTGAAAAAACAAGTTATCCTCGTTTCTCATCATTTTGGACCATGGGCTATAGCCCATATCGTACGGCATACTATAGCACGCAGTTTTTCATCATTTTTGAGGGTTTGAAAAAAATGAAAAAATGAAAAAAACGATGGGTTATAGCCCATGTTTTTTTTAATTTTGAAAAAAAAGTTATCCTCGTTTCTCATCATTTTGGACCATGGGCTATAGCCCATATCGTACGGCATGCTATAGCACGCCGTTTTTCATCTTTTTTGAGGATTTGAAAAAAATGAAAAAATGAAAAAAACGATGGGTTATAGCCCATGTTTTTTGAAATTTTGAAAAAAAAAGTTATCCTCGTTTCTCATCATTTTGGACCATGGGCTATAGCCCATATCGTACGGCATACTATAGCACGCCGTTTTTCATCATTTTTGAGGATTTGAAAAAAATGAAAAAATGAAAAAAACGATGGGTTATAGCCCATGTTTTTTTAAATTTTGAAAAAAAAGTTATCCTCGTTTCTCATCATTTTGGACCATGGGCTATAGCCCATATCGTACGGCATACTATAGCACGCCGTTTTTCATCATTTTTGAGGATTCGAAAAAAATTAAAAAATGAAAAAAACGATGGGTTATAGCCCATGTTTTTTGAAATTTTGAAAAAAAAAGTTATCCTCGTTTCTCATCATTTTAAATCATGGGCTATAGCCCATATCGTACGCCATGCTATAGCACGCCGTTTTTCATCATTTTTGAGGATTTGAAAAAAATGAAAAAATGAAAAAAACGATGGGTTATAGCCCATGTTTTTTTTAATTTTGAAAAAAAAGTTATCCTCGTTTCTCATCATTTTGGACCATGGGCTATAGCCCATATCGTACGGCATGCTATAGCACGCCGTTTTTCATCTTTTTTGAGGATTTGAAAAAAATGAAAAAATGAAAAAAAACGATGGGTTATAGCCCATGTTTTTTGAAATTTTGAAAAAAAAAGTTATCCTCGTTTCTCATCATTTTAAATCATGGGCTATAGCCCATATCGTACGCCATGCTATAGCACGCCGTTTTTCATCATTTTTGAGGATTCGAAAAAAATTAAAAAATAAAAAAACGATGGGTTATAGCCCATGTTTTTTGAAATTTTGAAAAAAAAGTTATCCTCGTTTCTCATCATTTTGGACCATGGGCTATAACCCATATCGTACGGCATACTATAGCACGCCGTTTTTCATCATTTTTGAGGATTTGAAAATAATGAAAAAATGAAAAAAACGATGGGTTATAGCCCATGTTTTTTGAAATTTTGAAAAAAAAAGTTATCCTCGTTTCTCATCATTTTAAATCATGGGCTATAGCCCATATCGTACGCCATGCTATAGCACGCCGTTTTTCATCATTTTTGAGGATTTGAAAAAAATGAAAAAATGAAAAAAACGATGGGTTATAGCCCATGTTTTTTTAAATTTTGAAAAAAAAGTTATCCTCGTTTCTCATCATTTTGGACCATGGGCTATAGCCCATATCGTACGGCATACTATAGCACGCCGTTTTTCATCATTTTTGAGGATTCGAAAAAAATTAAAAAATGAAAAAACGATGGGTTATAGCAAATGTTTTTTGAAATTTTGAAAAAAAAAGTTATCCTCGTTTCTCATCATTTTAAATCATGGGCTATAGCCCATATCGTACGCCATGCTATAGCACGCCGTTTTTCATCATTTTTGAGGATTTGAAAAAAATGAAAAAATGAAAAAAACGATGGGTTATAGCCCATGTTTTTTTTAATTTTGAAAAAAAAGTTATCCTCGTTTCTCATCATTTTGGACCATGGGCTATAGCCCATATCGTACGGCATGCTATAGCACGCCGTTTTTCATCTTTTTTGAGGATTTGAAAAAAATGAAAAAATGAAAAAAAACGATGGGTTATAGCCCATGTTTTTTGAAATTTTGAAAAAAAAAGTTATCCTCGTTTCTCATCATTTTAAATCATGGGCTATAGCCCATATCGTACGCCATGCTATAGCACGCCGTTTTTCATCATTTTTGAGGATTCGAAAAAAATTAAAAAATGAAAAAAACGATGGGTTATAGCCCATGTTTTTTGAAATTTTGAAAAAAAAGTTATCCTCGTTTCTCATCATTTTGGACCATGGGCTATAACCCATATCGTACGGCATACTATAGCACGCCGTTTTTCATCATTTTTGAGGATTTGAAAATAATGAAAAAATGAAAAAAACTATGGGTTATAGCCCATGTTTTTTGAAATTTTGAAAAAAAAAGTTATCCTCGTTTCTCATCATTTTAAATCATGGGCTATAGCCCATATCGTACGCCATGCTATAGCACGCCGTTTTTCATCATTTTTGAGGATTTGAAAAAAATGAAAAAATGAAAAAAACGATGGGTTATAGCCCATGTTTTTTTTAATTTTGAAAAAAAAGTTATCCTCGTTTCTCATCATTTTGGACCATGGGCTATAGCCCATATCGTACGGCATGCTATAGCACGCCGTTTTTCATCTTTTTTGAGGATTTGAAAAAAATGGAAAAAATGAAAAAAAACGATGGGTTATAGCCCATGTTTTTTGAAATTTTGAAAAAAAAAGTTATCCTCGTTTCTCATCATTTTGGACCATGGGCTATAGCCCATATCGTACGGCATACTATAGCACGCCGTTTTTCATCATTTTTGAGGATTCGAAAAAAATGAAAAAATGAAAAAAACGATGGGTTATAGCCCATGTTTTTTTAAATTTTGAAAAAAAAAGTTATCCTCGTTTCTCATCATTTTAAACCATGGGCTATAGCCCATATCGTACGGCATGCTATAGCACGCCGTTTTTCATCATTTTTGAGGATTTAAAAAAAATGAAAAAATGAAAAAAACGATGGGTTATAGCCCATGTTTTTTGAAATTTTGAAAAAAAAAGTTATCCTCGTTTCTCATCATTTTGGACCATGGGCTATAGCCCATATCGTACGGCATACTATAGCACGCAGTTTTTCATCATTTTTGAGGGTTTGAAAAAAATGAAAAAATGAAAAAAACGATGGGTTATAGCCCATGTTTTTTTTAATTTTGAAAAAAAAGTTATCCTCGTTTCTCATCATTTTGGACCATGGGCTATAGCCCATATCGTACGGCATGCTATAGCACGCCGTTTTTCATCTTTTTTGAGGATTTGAAAAAAATGAAAAAATGAAAAAAACGATGGGTTATAGCCCATGTTTTTTGAAATTTTGAAAAAAAAAGTTATCCTCGTTTCTCATCATTTTGGACCATGGGCTATAGCCCATATCGTACGGCATACTATAGCACGCCGTTTTTCATCATTTTTGAGGATTTGAAAAAAAAGAAAAAATGAAAAAAACGATGGGTTATAGCCCATGTTTTTTGAAATTTTGAAAAAAAAAGTTATCCTCGTTTCTCATCATTTTGGACCATGGGCTATAGCCCATATCGTACTGCATACTATAGCACGCCGTTTTTCATCATTTTTGAGGATTCGAAAAAAATTTAAAAATGAAAAAAACGATGGGTTATAGCCCATGTTTTTTGAAATTTTGAAAAAAAAGTTATCCTCGTTTCTCATCATTTTGGACCATGGGCTATAGCCCATATCGTACGGCATGCTATAGCACGCCGTTTTTCATCATTTTTGAGGATTTGAAAAAAATGAAAAAATGAAAAAAACGATGGGTTATAGCCCATGTTTTTTGAAATTTTGAAAAAAAAAGTTATCCTCGTTTCTCATCATTTTGGACCATGGGCTATAGCCCATATCGTACGGCATGCTATAGCACGCCGTTTTTCATCATTTTTGAGGATTTGAAAAAAATGAAAAAATGAAAAAAACGATGGGTTATAGCCCATGTTTTTTGAAATTTTGAAAAAAAAAGTTATCCTCGTTTCTCATCATTTTAAACCATGGGCTATAGCCCATATCGTACGGCATGCTATAGCACGCCGTTTTTCATCATTTTTGAGGATTTGAAAAAAATGAAAAAATGAAAAAAACGATGGGTTATAGCCCATGTTTTTTGAAATTTTGAAAAAAAAAGTTATCCTCGTTTCTCATCATTTTGGACCATGGGCTATAGCCCATATCGTACGGCATACTATAGCACGCAGTTTTTCATCATTTTTGAGGATTTGAAAAAAATGAAAAAATGAAAAAAACGATGGGTTATAGCCCATGTTTTTTTTTAATTAAAAAAAAAAAGTTATTCTCGTTTCTCATCATTTTGGACCATGGGCTATAGCCCATATCGTACGGCATACTATAGCACGCCGTTTTTCATCATTTTTGAGGATTCGAAAAAAATAAAAAAATAAAAAAAACGATGGGTTATAGCCCATGTTTTTTGAAATTTTGAAAAAAAAGTTATCCTCGTTTCTCATCATTTTGGACCATGGGCTATAACCCATATCGTACGGCATACTATAGCACGCCGTTTTTCATCATTTTTGAGGATTTGAAAATAATGAAAAAATGAAAAAAACGATGGGTTATAGCCCATGTTTTTTTAAATTTTGAAAAAAAAAGTTATCCTCGTTTCTCATCATTTTAAACCATGGGCTATAGCCCATATCGTGCGGCATAATATAGCACGCCATTTTTCATCATTTTTGAGGATTTGAATAAAAATGAAAAAATGAAAAAAACGATGGGTTATAGCCCATGTTTGTTGAAATTTTGAAAGAAAAAGTTATCCTCGTTTCTCATCATTTTGGACCATGGGCTATAGCCCATATCGTACGGCATGCTATAGCACGCCGTTTTTCATCATTTTTGAGGATTTGAAAAAAATGAAAAAATGAAAAAAACGATGGGTTATAGCCCATGTTTTTTGAAATTTTGAAAAAAAAAGTTATCCTCGTTTCTCATCATTTTGGACCATGGGCTATAGCCCATATCGTACGGCATGCTATAGCACGCCGTTTTTCATCATTTTTGAGGATTTGAAAAAAATGAAAAAATGAAAAAAACGATGGGTTATAGCCCATGTTTTTTGAAATTTTGAAAAAAAAAGTTATCCTCGTTTCTCATCATTTTAAACCATGGGCTATAGCCCATATCGTACGGCATGCTATAGCACGCCGTTTTTCATAATTTTTGAGGATTTGAAAAAAATGAAAAAATGAAAAAAACGATGGGTTATAGCCCATGTTTTTTGAAATTTTGAAAAAAAAAGTTATCCTCGTTTCTCATCATTTTGGACCATGGGCTATAGCCCATATCATACGGCATACTATAGCACGCAGTTTTTCATCATTTTTGAGGATTTGAAAAAAATGAAAAAAACGATGGGTTATAGCCCATGTTTTTTTTTAATTTTGAAAAAAAAGTTATTCTCGTTTCTCATCATTTTGGACCATGGGCTATAGCCCATATCGTACGGCATACTATAGCACGCCGTTTTTCATCATTTTTGAGGATTCGAAAAAAATTAAAAAATTAAAAAAACGATGGGTTATAGCCCATGTTTTTTGAAATTTTGAAAAAAAAGTTATCCTCGTTTCTCATCATTTTGGACCATGGGCTATAACCCATATCGTACGGCATACTATAGCACGCCGTTTTTCATCATTTTTGAGGATTTGAAAATAATGAAAAAATGAAAAAAACGATGGGTTATAGCCCATGTTTTTTTTAATTTTGAAAAAAAAAGTTATCCTCGTTTCTCATCATTTTAAACCATGGGCTATAGCCCATATCGTGCGGCATACTATAGCACGCCGTTTTTCATCATTTTTGAGGATTTGAAAATAATGAAAAAATGAAAAAAACGATGGGTTATAGCCCATGTTTTTTGAAATTTTGAAAAAAAAAGTTATCCTCGTTTCTCATCATTTTGGACCATGGGCTATAGCCCATATCGTACGGCATACTATAGCACGCCGTTTTTCATCATTTTTGAGGATTTGAAAAAAATGAAAAAATGAAAAAAACGATGGGTTATAGCCCATGTTTTTTTAAATTTTGAAAAAAAAGTTATCCTCGTTTCTCATCATTTTGGACCATGGGCTATAGCCCATATCGTACGGCATACTATAGCACGCCGTTTTTCATCATTTTTGAGGATTCGAAAAAAATGAAAAAATGAAAAAAACGATGGGTTATAGCCCATGTTTTTTGAAATTTTGAAAAAAAAAGTTATCCTCGTTTCTCATCATTTTGGACCATGGGCTATAGCCCATATCGTACGGCATACTATAGCACGCCGTTTTTCATCATTTTTGAGGATTTGAAAAAAATGAAAAAATGAAAAAAACGATGGGTTATAGCCCATGTTTTTTTAAATTTTGAAAGAAAAGTTATCCTCGTTTCTCATCATTTTGGACCATGGGCTATAGCCCATATCGTACGGCATACTATAGCACGCCGTTTTTCATCATTTTTGAGGATTCGAAAAAAATTAAAAAATGAAAAAAACGATGGGTTAGCCCATGTTTTTTGAAATTTTGAAAAAAAAAGTTATCCTCGTTTCTCATCATTTTGGACCATGGGCTATAGCCCATATCGTACGGCATACTATAGCACGCCGTTTTTCATCATTTTTGAGGATTTGAAAATAATGAAAAAATGAAAAAAACGATGGGTTATAGCCCATGTTTTTTGAAATTTTGAAAAAAAAAGTTATCCTCGTTTCTCATCATTTTGGACCATGGGCTATAGCCCATATCGTACGGCATGCTATAGCACGCCGTTTTTCATCATTTTTGAGGATTTGAAAAAAATGAAAAAATGAAAAAAACGATGGGTTAGCCCATGTTTTTTGAAATTTTGAAAAAAAAAGTTATCCTCGTTTCTCATCATTTTAAACCATGGGCTATAGCCCATATCGTACGGCATGCTATAGCACGCCGTTTTTCATCATTTTTGAGGATTTGAAAAAAATGAAAAAAATGAAAAAAACGATGGGTTATAGCCCATGTTTTTTGAAATTTTGAAAAAAAAGTTATCCTCGTTTCTCATCATTTTGGACCATGGGCTATAGCCCATATCGTACGGCATGCTATAGCACGCCATTTTTCATCATTTTTGAGGATTTGAAAAAAAATGAAAAAATGAAAAAAACGATGGGTTATAGCCCATGTTTTTTGAAATTTTGAAAAAAAAGTTATCCTCGTTTCTCATCATTTTGGACCATGGGCTATAACCCATATCGTACGGCATACTATAGCACGCCGTTTTTCATCATTTTTGAGGATTTGAAAATAATGAAAAAATGAAAAAAACGATGGGTTATAGCCCATGTTTTTTTTAATTTTGAAAAAAACAGTTATCCTCGTTTCTCATCATTTTAAACCATGGGCTATAGCCCATATCGTGCGGCATACTATAGCACGCCGTTTTTCATCATTTTTGAGGATTTGAAAAAAATGAAAAAATGAAAAAAACGATGGGTTATAGCCCATGTTTTTTTAAATTTTGAAAGAAAAGTTATCCTCGTTTCTCATCATTTTGGACCATGGGCTATAGCCCATATCGTACGGCATACTATAGCACGCCGTTTTTCATCATTTTTGAGGATTCGAAAAAAATTAAAAAATGAAAAAAACGATGGGTTAGCCCATGTTTTTTGAAATTTTGAAAAAAAAAGTTATCCTCGTTTCTCATCATTTTGGACCATGGGCTATAGCCCATATCGTACGGCATACTATAGCACGCCGTTTTTCATCATTTTTGAGGATTTGAAAATAATGAAAAAATGAAAAAAACGATGGGTTATAGCCCATGTTTTTTGAAATTTTGAAAAAAAAAGTTATCCTCGTTTCTCATCATTTTGGACCATGGGCTATAGCCCATATCGTACGGCATGCTATAGCACGCCGTTTTTCATCATTTTTGAGGATTTGAAAAAAATGAAAAAATGAAAAAAACGATGGGTTAGCCCATGTTTTTTGAAATTTTGAAAAAAAAAGTTATCCTCGTTTCTCATCATTTTAAACCATGGGCTATAGCCCATATCGTACGGCATGCTATAGCACGCCGTTTTTCATCATTTTTGAGGATTTGAAAAAAATGAAAAAAATGAAAAAAACGATGGGTTATAGCCCATGTTTTTTGAAATTTTGAAAAAAAAGTTATCCTCGTTTCTCATCATTTTGGACCATGGGCTATAGCCCATATCGTACGGCATACTATAGCACGCCGTTTTTCATCATTTTTGAGGATTTGAAAAAAATGAAAAAATGAAAAAAACGATGGGTTATAGCCCATGTTTTTTTAAATTTTGAAAGAAAAGTTATCCTCGTTTCTCATCATTTTGGACCATGGGCTATAGCCCATATCGTACGGCATACTATAGCACGCCGTTTTTCATCATTTTTGAGGATTCGAAAAAAATTAAAAAATGAAAAAAACGATGGGTTATAGCCCATGTTTTTTGAAATTTTGAAAAAAAAGTTATCCTCGTTTCTCATCATTTTGGACCATGGGCTATAGCCCATATCGTACGGCATACTATAGCACGCCGTTTTTCATCATTTTTGAGGATTCGAAAATTTTTTAAAAATTTAAAAAACGATGGGTTATAGCCCATGTTTTTTTAAATTTTGAAAAAAAAAGTTATCCTCGTTTCTCATCATTTTAAACCATGGGCTATAGCCCATATCGTGCGGCATAATATAGCACGCCATTTTTCATCATTTTTGAGGATTTGAATAAAAATGAAAAAATGAAAAAAACGATGGGTTATAGCCCATGTTTGTTGAAATTTTGAAAGAAAAAGTTATCCTCGTTTCTCATCATTTTGGACCATGGGCTATAGCCCATATCGTACGGCATGCTATAGCACGCCGTTTTTCATCATTTTTGAGGATTTGAAAAAAATGAAAAAATGAAAAAAACGATGGGTTATAGCCCATGTTTTTTGAAATTTTGAAAAAAAAAGTTATCCTCGTTTCTCATCATTTTGGACCATGGGCTATAGCCCATATCGTACGGCATGCTATAGCACGCCGTTTTTCATCATTTTTGAGGATTTGAAAAAAATGAAAAAATGAAAAAAACGATGGGTTATAGCCCATGTTTTTTGAAATTTTGAAAAAAAAAGTTATCCTCGTTTCTCATCATTTTAAACCATGGGCTATAGCCCATATCGTACGGCATGCTATAGCACGCCGTTTTTCATAATTTTTGAGGATTTGAAAAAAATGAAAAAATGAAAAAAACGATGGGTTATAGCCCATGTTTTTTGAAATTTTGAAAAAAAAAGTTATCCTCGTTTCTCATCATTTTGGACCATGGGCTATAGCCCATATCATACGGCATACTATAGCACGCAGTTTTTCATCATTTTTGAGGATTTGAAAAAAATGAAAAAAACGATGGGTTATAGCCCATGTTTTTTTTTAATTTTGAAAAAAAAGTTATTCTCGTTTCTCATCATTTTGGACCATGGGCTATAGCCCATATCGTACGGCATACTATAGCACGCCGTTTTTCATCATTTTTGAGGATTCGAAAAAAATTAAAAAATTAAAAAAACGATGGGTTATAGCCCATGTTTTTTGAAATTTTGAAAAAAAAGTTATCCTCGTTTCTCATCATTTTGGACCATGGGCTATAACCCATATCGTACGGCATACTATAGCACGCCGTTTTTCATCATTTTTGAGGATTTGAAAATAATGAAAAAATGAAAAAAACGATGGGTTATAGCCCATGTTTTTTTTAATTTTGAAAAAAAAAGTTATCCTCGTTTCTCATCATTTTAAACCATGGGCTATAGCCCATATCGTGCGGCATACTATAGCACGCCGTTTTTCATCATTTTTGAGGATTTGAAAATAATGAAAAAATGAAAAAAACGATGGGTTATAGCCCATGTTTTTTGAAATTTTGAAAAAAAAAGTTATCCTCGTTTCTCATCATTTTGGACCATGGGCTATAGCCCATATCGTACGGCATACTATAGCACGCCGTTTTTCATCATTTTTGAGGATTTGAAAAAAATGAAAAAATGAAAAAAACGATGGGTTATAGCCCATGTTTTTTTAAATTTTGAAAAAAAAGTTATCCTCGTTTCTCATCATTTTGGACCATGGGCTATAGCCCATATCGTACGGCATACTATAGCACGCCGTTTTTCATCATTTTTGAGGATTCGAAAAAAATGAAAAAATGAAAAAAACGATGGGTTATAGCCCATGTTTTTTGAAATTTTGAAAAAAAAAGTTATCCTCGTTTCTCATCATTTTGGACCATGGGCTATAGCCCATATCGTACGGCATACTATAGCACGCCGTTTTTCATCATTTTTGAGGATTTGAAAAAAATGAAAAAATGAAAAAAACGATGGGTTATAGCCCATGTTTTTTTAAATTTTGAAAGAAAAGTTATCCTCGTTTCTCATCATTTTGGACCATGGGCTATAGCCCATATCGTACGGCATACTATAGCACGCCGTTTTTCATCATTTTTGAGGATTCGAAAAAAATTAAAAAATGAAAAAAACGATGGGTTAGCCCATGTTTTTTGAAATTTTGAAAAAAAAAGTTATCCTCGTTTCTCATCATTTTGGACCATGGGCTATAGCCCATATCGTACGGCATACTATAGCACGCCGTTTTTCATCATTTTTGAGGATTTGAAAATAATGAAAAAATGAAAAAAACGATGGGTTATAGCCCATGTTTTTTGAAATTTTGAAAAAAAAAGTTATCCTCGTTTCTCATCATTTTGGACCATGGGCTATAGCCCATATCGTACGGCATGCTATAGCACGCCGTTTTTCATCATTTTTGAGGATTTGAAAAAAATGAAAAAATGAAAAAAACGATGGGTTATAGCCCATGTTTTTTTAAATTTTGAAAGAAAAGTTATCCTCGTTTCTCATCATTTTGGACCATGGGCTATAGCCCATATCGTACGGCATACTATAGCACGCCGTTTTTCATCATTTTTGAGGATTCGAAAAAAATTAAAAAATGAAAAAAACGATGGGTTAGCCCATGTTTTTTGAAATTTTGAAAAAAAAAGTTATCCTCGTTTCTCATCATTTTGGACCATGGGCTATAGCCCATATCGTACGGCATACTATAGCACGCCGTTTTTCATCATTTTTGAGGATTTGAAAATAATGAAAAAATGAAAAAAACGATGGGTTATAGCCCATGTTTTTTGAAATTTTGAAAAAAAAAGTTATCCTCGTTTCTCATCATTTTGGACCATGGGCTATAGCCCATATCGTACGCCATGCTATAGCACGCCGTTTTTCATCATTTTTGAGGATTTGAAAAAAATGAAAAAATGAAAAAAACGATGGGTTAGCCCATGTTTTTTGAAATTTTGAAAAAAAAAGTTATCCTCGTTTCTCATCATTTTAAACCATGGGCTATAGCCCATATCGTACGGCATGCTATAGCACGCCGTTTTTCATCATTTTTGAGGATTTGAAAAAAATGAAAAAAATGAAAAAAACGATGGGTTATAGCCCATGTTTTTTGAAATTTTGAAAAAAAAGTTATCCTCGTTTCTCATCATTTTGGACCATGGGCTATAGCCCATATCGTACGGCATACTATAGCACGCCGTTTTTCATCATTTTTGAGGATTTGAAAAAAATGAAAAAATGAAAAAAACGATGGGTTATAGCCCATGTTTTTTTAAATTTTGAAAGAAAAGTTATCCTCGTTTCTCATCATTTTGGACCATGGGCTATAGCCCATATCGTACGGCATACTATAGCACGCCGTTTTTCATCATTTTTGAGGATTCGAAAAAAATTAAAAAATGAAAAAAACGATGGGTTATAGCCCATGTTTTTTGAAATTTTGAAAAAAAAGTTATCCTCGTTTCTCATCATTTTGGACCATGGGCTATAGCCCATATCGTACGGCATACTATAGCACGCCGTTTTTCATCATTTTTGAGGATTCGAAAATTTTTTAAAAATTTAAAAAACGATGGGTTATAGCCCATGTTTTTTTTAATTTTGAAAAAAAAGTTATCCTCGTTTCTCATCATTTTGGACCATGGGCTATAACCCATATCGTACGGCATACTATAGCACGCCGTTTTTCATCATTTTTGAGGATTTGAAAATAATGAAAAAATGAAAAAAACGATGGGTTATAGCCCATGTTTTTTGAAATTTTGAAAAAAAAAGTTATCCTCGTTTCTCATCATTTTGGACCATGGGCTATAGCCCATATCGTACGGCATGCTATAGCACGCCGTTTTTCATCATTTTTGAGGATTTGAAAAAAATGAAAAAATGAAAAAAACGATGGGTTAGCCCATGTTTTTTGAAATTTTGAAAAAAAAAGTTATCCTCGTTTCTCATCATTTTAAACCATGGGCTATAGCCCATATCGTACGGCATGCTATAGCACGCCGTTTTTCATCATTTTTGAGGATTTGAAAAAAATGAAAAAAATGAAAAAAACGATGGGTTATAGCCCATGTTTTTTGAAATTTTGAAAAAAAAGTTATCCTCGTTTCTCATCATTTTGGACCATGGGCTATAGCCCATATCGTACGGCATGCTATAGCACGCCATTTTTCATCATTTTTGAGGATTTGAAAAAAAATGAAAAAATGAAAAAAACGATGGCTTATAGCCCATGTTTTTTTAAATTTTGAAAAAAAAGTTATCCTCGTTTCTCATCATTTTGGACCATGGGCTATAGCCCATATCGTACGGCATACTATAGCACGCCGTTTTTCATCATTTTTGAGGATTTGAAAAAAATGAAAAAATGAAAAAAACGATGGGTTATAGCCCATGTTTTTTTTAATTTTGAAAAAAAAGTTATCCTCGTTTCTCATCATTTTGGACCATGGGCTATAGCCCATATCGTACGGCATACTATAGCACGCAGTTTTTCATCATTTTTGAGGATTTGAAAAAAATGAAAAAATGAAAAAAACGATGGGTTATAGCCCATGTTTTTTTTAATTTTGAAAAAAAAGTTATCCTCGTTTCTCATCATTTTGGACCATGGGCTATAGCCCATATCGTACGGCATGCTATAGCACGCCGTTTTTCATCTTTTTTGAGGATTTGAAAAAAATGAAAAAATGAAAAAAAAACGATGGGTTATAGCCCATGTTTTTTGAAATTTTGAAAAAAAAAGTTATCCTCGTTTCTCATCATTTTGGACCATGGGCTATAGCCCATATCGTACGGCAAACTATAGCACGCCATTTTTCATCATTTTTGAGGATTTGAAAAAAAATGAAAAAATGAAAAAAACGATGGGTTATAGCCCATGTTTTTTTAAATTTTGAAAAAAAAGTTATCCTCGTTTCTCATCATTTTGGACCATGGGCTATAGCCCATATCGTACGGCATACTATAGCACGCCGTTTTTCATCATTTTTGAGGATTCGAAAAAAATTAAAAAATTAAAAAAACGATGGGTTATAGCCCATGTTTTTTTTTTATTTTGAAAAAAAAGTTATCCTCGTTTCTCATCATTTTGGACCATGGGCTATAACCCATATCGTACGGCATACTATAGCACGCCGTTTTTCATCATTTTTGAGGATTTGAAAAAAATGAAAAAATGAAAAAAACGATGGGTTATAGCCCATGTTTTTTGAAATTTTGAAAAAAAAAGTTATCCTCGTTTCTCATCATTTTGGACCATGGGCTATAGCCCATATCGTACGGCATGCTATAGCACGCCGTTTTTCATCATTTTTGAGGATTTGAAAAAAATGAAAAAATGAAAAAAACGATGGTTTAGCCCATGTTTTTTGAAATTTTGAAAAAAAAAGTTATCCTCGTTTCTCATCATTTTAAACCATGGGCTATAGCCCATATCGTACGGCATGCTATAGCACGCCGTTTTTCATCATTTTTGAGGATTTGAAAAAAATGAAAAAATGAAAAAAACGATGGGTTATAGCCCATGTTTTTTGAAATTTTGAAAAAAAAGTTATCCTCGTTTCTCATCATTTTGGACCATGGGCTATAGCCCATATCATACGGCATGCTATAGCACGCCATTTTTCATCATTTTTGAGGATTTGAAAAAAAATGAAAAAATGAAAAAAACGATGGGTTATAGCCCATGTTTTTTTAAATTTTGAAAAAAAAGTTATCCTCGTTTCTCATCATTTTGGACCATGGGCTATAGCCCATATCGTACGGCATACTATAGCACGCCGTTTTTCATCATTTTTGAGGATTCGAAAAAAATAAAAAAATTTAAAAAACGATGGGTTATAGCCCATGTTTTTTTTTAATTTTGAAAAAAAAGTTATCCTCGTTTCTCATCATTTTGGACCATGGGCTATAACCCATATCGTACGGCATACTATAGCACGCCGTTTTTCATCATTTTTGAGGATTTGAAAAAAATGAAAAAATTAAAAAAACGATGGGTTAGCCCATGTTTTTTGAAATTTTTAAAAAAAAAGTTATCCTCGTTTCTCATCATTTTAAACCATGGGCTATAGCCCATATCGTACGGCATGCTATAGCACGCCGTTTTTCATCATTTTTGAGGATTTGAAAAAAATGAAAAAATGAAAAAAACGATGGGTTATAGCCCATGTTTTTTGAAATTTTGAAAAAAAAGTTATCCTCGTTTCTCATCATTTTGGACCATGGGCTATAGCCCATATCGTACGGCATGCTATAGCACGCCCTTTTTCATCTTTTTTGAGGATTTGAAAAAAATGAAAAAATGAAAAAAAAACGATGGGTTATAGCCCATGTTTTTTGAAATTTTGAAAAAAAAAGTTATCCTCGTTTCTCATCATTTTGGACCATGGGCTATAGCCCATATCGTACGGCATACTATAGCACGCCGTTTTTCATCATTTTTGAGGATTCGAAAAAAATTAAAAAATGAAAAAAACGATGGGTTATAGCCCATGTTTTTTGAAATTTTGAAAAAAAAAAGTTATCCTCGTTTCTCATCATTTTGGACCATGGGCTATAACCCATATCGTACGGCATACTATAGCACGCCGTTTTTCATCATTTTTGAGGATTTGAAAAAAATGAAAAAATGAAAAAAACGATGGGTTATAGCCCATGTTTTTTGAAATTTTGAAAAAAAAAGTTATCCTCGTTTCTCATCATTTTGGACCATGGGCTATAGCCCATATCGTACGGCATGCTATAGCACGCCGTTTTTCATCATTTTTGAGGATTTGAAAAAAATGAAAAAATGAAAAAAACGATGGGTTATAGCCCATGTTTTTTGAAATTTTGAAAAAAAAAGTTATCCTCGTTTCTCATCATTTTGGACCATGGGCTATAGCCCATATCGTACGGCATACTATAGCACGCCGTTTTTCATAATTTTTGAGGATTTGAAAAAAATGAAAAAATGAAAAAAACGATGGGTTATAGCCCATGTTTTTTGAAATTTTGAAAAAAAAAGTTATCCTCGTTTCTCATCATTTTGGACCATGGGCTATAGCCCATATCGTACGGCATACTATAGCACGCAGTTTTTCATCATTTTTGAGGATTTGAAAAAAATGAAAAAATGAAAAAAACGATGGGTTATAGCCCATGTTTTTTGAAATTTTGAAAAAAAAGTTATCCTCGTTTCTCATCATTTTGGACCATGGGCTATAGCCCATATCATACGGCATGCTATAGCACGCCATTTTTCATCATTTTTGAGGATTTGAAAAAAAATGAAAAAATGAAAAAAACGATGGGTTATAGCCCATGTTTTTTTAAATTTTGAAAAAAAAGTTATCCTCGTTTCTCATCATTTTGGACCATGGGCTATAGCCCATATCGTACGGCATACTATAGCACGCCGTTTTTCATCATTTTTGAGGATTCGAAAAAAATTAAAAAATTAAAAAAACGATGGGTTATAGCCCATGTTTTTTTTTAATTTTGAAAAAAAAGTTATCCTCGTTTCTCATCATTTTGGACCATGGGCTATAACCCATATCGTACGGCATACTATAGCACGCCGTTTTTCATCATTTTTGAGGATTTGAAAAAAATGAAAAAATGAAAAAAACGATGGGTTAGCCCATGTTTTTTGAAATTTTGAAAAAAAAAGTTATCCTCGTTTCTCATCATTTTAAACCATGGGCTATAGCCCATATCGTACGGCATGCTATAGCACGCCGTTTTTCATCATTTTTGAGGATTTGAAAAAAATGAAAAAATGAAAAAAACGATGGGTTATAGCCCATGTTTTTTGAAATTTTGAAAAAAAAGTTATCCTCGTTTCTCATCATTTTGGACCATGGGCTATAGCCCATATCGTACGGCATGCTATAGCACGCCCTTTTTCATCTTTTTTGAGGATTTGAAAAAAATGAAAAAATGAAAAAAAACGATGGGTTATAGCCCATGTTTTTTGACATTTTGAAAAAAAAAGTTATCCTCGTTTCTCATCATTTTGGACCATGGGCTATAGCCCATATCGTACGGCATACTATAGCACGCCGTTTTTCATCATTTTTGAGGATTCGAAAAAAATTAAAAAATGAAAAAAACGATGGGTTATAGCCCATGTTTTTTGAAATTTTGAAAAAAAAAAGTTATCCTCGTTTCTCATCATTTTGGACCATGGGCTATAACCCATATCGTACGGCATACTATAGCACGCCGTTTTTCATCATTTTTGAGGATTTGAAAAAAATGAAAAAATGAAAAAAACGATGGGTTATAGCCCATGTTTTTTGAAATTTTGAAAAAAAAAGTTATCCTCGTTTCTCATCATTTTGGACCATGGGCTATAGCCCATATCGTACGGCATGCTATAGCACGCCGTTTTTCATCATTTTTGAGGATTTGAAAAAAATGAAAAAATGAAAAAAACGATGGGTTATAGCCCATGTTTTTTGAAATTTTGAAAAAAAAAGTTATCCTCGTTTCTCATCATTTTGGACCATGGGCTATAGCCCATATCGTACGGCATACTATAGCACGCCGTTTTTCATAATTTTTGAGGATTTGAAAAAAATGAAAAAATGAAAAAAACGATGGGTTATAGCCCATGTTTTTTGAAATTTTGAAAAAAAAAGTTATCCTCGTTTCTCATCATTTTGGACCATGGGCTATAGCCCATATCGTACGGCATACTATAGCACGCAGTTTTTCATCATTTTTGAGGATTTGAAAAAAATGAAAAAATGAAAAAAACGATGGGTTATAGCCCATGTTTTTTTTAATTTTGAAAAAAAAGTTATCCTCGTTTCTCATCATTTTGGACCATGGGCTATAGCCCATATCGTACGGCATGCTATAGCACGCCGTTTTTCATCTTTTTTGAGGATTTGAAAAAAATGAAAAAATGAAAAAAAACGATGGGTTATAGCCCATGTTTTTTGAAATTTTGAAAAAAAAAGTTATCCTCGTTTCTCATCATTTTGGACCATGGGCTATAGCCCATATCGTACGGCAAACTATAGCACGCCATTTTTCATCATTTTTGAGGATTTGAAAAAAAATGAAAAAATGAAAAAAACGATGGGTTATAGCCCATGTTTTTTTAAATTTTGAAAAAAAAGTTATCCTCGTTTCTCATCATTTTGGACCATGGGCTATAGCCCATATCGTACGGCATACTATAGCACGCCGTTTTTCATCATTTTTGAGGATTCGAAAAAAATTAAAAAATTAAAAAAACGATGGGTTATAGCCCATGTTTTTTTTTTATTTTGAAAAAAAAGTTATCCTCGTTTCTCATCATTTTGGACCATGGGCTATAACCCATATCGTACGGCATACTATAGCACGCCGTTTTTCATCATTTTTGAGGATTTGAAAAAAATGAAAAAATGAAAAAAACGATGGGTTATAGCCCATGTTTTTTGAAATTTTGAAAAAAAAAGTTATCCTCGTTTCTCATCATTTTGGACCATGGGCTATAGCCCATATCGTACGGCATGCTATAGCACGCCGTTTTTCATCATTTTTGAGGATTTGAAAAAAATGAAAAAATGAAAAAAACGATGGTTTAGCCCATGTTTTTTGAAATTTTGAAAAAAAAAGTTATCCTCGTTTCTCATCATTTTAAACCATGGGCTATAGCCCATATCGTACGGCATGCTATAGCACGCCGTTTTTCATCATTTTTGAGGATTTGAAAAAAATGAAAAAATGAAAAAAACGATGGGTTATAGCCCATGTTTTTTGAAATTTTGAAAAAAAAGTTATCCTCGTTTCTCATCATTTTGGACCATGGGCTATAGCCCATATCATACGGCATGCTATAGCACGCCATTTTTCATCATTTTTGAGGATTTGAAAAAAAATGAAAAAATGAAAAAAACGATGGGTTATAGCCCATGTTTTTTTAAATTTTGAAAAAAAAGTTATCCTCGTTTCTCATCATTTTGGACCATGGGCTATAGCCCATATCGTACGGCATACTATAGCACGCCGTTTTTCATCATTTTTGAGGATTCGAAAAAAATTAAAAAATTTAAAAAACGATGGGTTATAGCCCATGTTTTTTTTTAATTTTGAAAAAAAAGTTATCCTCGTTTCTCATCATTTTGGACCATGGGCTATAACCCATATCGTACGGCATACTATAGCACGCCGTTTTTCATCATTTTTGAGGATTTGAAAAAAATGAAAAAATGAAAAAAACGATGGGTTAGCCCATGTTTTTTGAAATTTTGAAAAAAAAAGTTATCCTCGTTTCTCATCATTTTAAACCATGGGCTATAGCCCATATCGTACGGCATGCTATAGCACGCCGTTTTTCATCATTTTTGAGGATTTGAAAAAAATGAAAAAATGAAAAAAACGATGGGTTATAGCCCATGTTTTTTGAAATTTTGAAAAAAAAGTTATCCTCGTTTCTCATCATTTTGGACCATGGGCTATAGCCCATATCGTACGGCATGCTATAGCACGCCCTTTTTCATCTTTTTTGAGGATTTGAAAAAAATGAAAAAATGAAAAAAAACGATGGGTTATAGCCCATGTTTTTTGAAATTTTGAAAAAAAAAGTTATCCTCGTTTCTCATCATTTTGGACCATGGGCTATAGCCCATATCGTACGGCATACTATAGCACGCCGTTTTTCATCATTTTTGAGGATTCGAAAAAAATTAAAAAATGAAAAAAACGATGGGTTATAGCCCATGTTTTTTGAAATTTTGAAAAAAAAAAGTTATCCTCGTTTCTCATCATTTTGGACCATGGGCTATAACCCATATCGTACGGCATACTATAGCACGCCGTTTTTCATCATTTTTGAGGATTTGAAAAAAATGAAAAAATGAAAAAAACGATGGGTTATAGCCCATGTTTTTTGAAATTTTGAAAAAAAAAGTTATCCTCGTTTCTCATCATTTTGGACCATGGGCTATAGCCCATATCGTACGGCATGCTATAGCACGCCGTTTTTCATCATTTTTGAGGATTTGAAAAAAATGAAAAAATGAAAAAAACGATGGGTTATAGCCCATGTTTTTTGAAATTTTGAAAAAAAAAGTTATCCTCGTTTCTCATCATTTTGGACCATGGGCTATAGCCCATATCGTACGGCATACTATAGCACGCCGTTTTTCATAATTTTTGAGGATTTGAAAAAAATGAAAAAATGAAAAAAACGATGGGTTATAGCCCATGTTTTTTGAAATTTTGAAAAAAAAAGTTATCCTCGTTTCTCATCATTTTGGACCATGGGCTATAGCCCATATCGTACGGCATACTATAGCACGCAGTTTTTCATCATTTTTGAGGATTTGAAAAAAATGAAAAAATGAAAAAAACGATGGGTTATAGCCCATGTTTTTTTTAATTTTGAAAAAAAAGTTATTCTCGTTTCTCATCATTTTGGACCATGGGCTATAGCCCATATCGTACGGCATACTATAGCACGCCGTTTTTCCTCATTTTTGAGGATTCGAAAAAAATTAAAAAATTAAAAAAACGATGGGTTATAGCCCATGTTTTTTGAAATTTTGAAAAAAAAGTTATCCTCGTTTCTCATCATTTTGGACCATGGGCTATAACCCATATCGTACGGCATACTATAGCACGCCGTTTTTCATCATTTTTGAGGATTTGAAAATAATGAAAAAATGAAAAAAACGATGGGTTATAGCCCATGTTTTTTGAAATTTTGAAAAAAAAAGTTATCCTCGTTTCTCATCATTTTGGACCATGGGCTATAGCCCATATCGTACGGCATGCTATAGCACGCCGTTTTTCATCATTTTTGAGGATTTGAAAAAAATGAAAAAATGAAAAAAACATGGGTTATAGCCCATGTTTTTTGAAATTTTGAAAGAAAAAAGTTATCCTCGTTTCTCATCATTTTGGACCATGGGCTATAGCCCATATCGTGCGGCATAATATAGCACGCCATTTTTCATCATTTTTGAGGATTTGAATAAAAATGAAAAAATGAAAAAAACGATGGGTTATAGCCCATGTTTTTTGAAATTTTGAAAAAAAAAGTTATCCTCGTTTCTCATCATTTTGGACCATGGGCTATAGCCCATATCGTACGGCATACTATAGCACGCCGTTTTTCATCATTTTTGAGGATTTGAAAAAAATGAAAAAATGAAAAAAACGATGGGTTATAGCCCATGTTTTTTGAAATTTTGAAAAAAAAAGTTATCCTCGTTTCTCATCATTTTGGACCATGGGCTATAGCCCATATCGTACGGCATGCTATAGCACGCCGTTTTTCATCATTTTTGAGGATTTGAAAAAAATGAAAAAATGAAAAAAACGATGGGTTATAGCCCATGTTTTTTGAAATTTTGAAAAAAAAAGTTATCCTCGTTTCTCATCATTTTGGACCATGGGCTATAGCCCATATCGTACGGCATACTATAGCACGCCGTTTTTCATAATTTTTGAGGATTTGAAAAAAATGAAAAAATGAAAAAAACGATGGGTTATAGCCCATGTTTTTTGAAATTTTGAAAAAAAAAGTTATCCTCGTTTCTCATCATTTTGGACCATGGGCTATAGCCCATATCGTACGGCATACTATAGCACGCAGTTTTTCATCATTTTTGAGGATTTGAAAAAAATGAAAAAATGAAAAAAACGATGGGTTATAGCCCATGTTTTTTTTAATTTTGAAAAAAAAGTTATTCTCGTTTCTCATCATTTTGGACCATGGGCTATAGCCCATATCGTACGGCATACTATAGCACGCCGTTTTTCCTCATTTTTGAGGATTCGAAAAAAATTAAAAAATTAAAAAAACGATGGGTTATAGCCCATGTTTTTTGAAATTTTGAAAAAAAAGTTATCCTCGTTTCTCATCATTTTGGACCATGGGCTATAACCCATATCGTACGGCATACTATAGCACGCCGTTTTTCATCATTTTTGAGGATTTGAAAATAATGAAAAAATGAAAAAAACGATGGGTTATAGCCCATGTTTTTTGAAATTTTGAAAAAAAAAGTTATCCTCGTTTCTCATCATTTTGGACCATGGGCTATAGCCCATATCGTACGGCATGCTATAGCACGCCGTTTTTCATCATTTTTGAGGATTTGAAAAAAATGAAAAAATGAAAAAAACATGGGTTATAGCCCATGTTTTTTGAAATTTTGAAAGAAAAAAGTTATCCTCGTTTCTCATCATTTTGGACCATGGGCTATAGCCCATATCGTGCGGCATAATATAGCACGCCATTTTTCATCATTTTTGAGGATTTGAATAAAAATGAAAAAATGAAAAAAACGATGGGTTATAGCCCATGTTTTTTGAAATTTTGAAAAAAAAAGTTATCCTCGTTTCTCATCATTTTGGACCATGGGCTATAGCCCATATCGTACGGCATACTATAGCACGCCGTTTTTCATCATTTTTGAGGATTTGAAAAAAACGAAAACATGAAAAAAACGATGGGTTATAGCCCATGTTTGTTGAAATTTTGAAAGAAAAAGTTATCCTCGTTTCTCATCATTTTGGACCATGGGCTATAGCCCATATCGTACGGCATACTATAGCACGCCGTTTTTCATCATTTTTGAGGATTTGAAAAAAATGAAAAAATGAAAAAAACGATGGGTTATAGCCCATGTTTTTTGAAATTTTGAAAAAAAAAGTTATCCTCGTTTCTCATCATTTTGGACCATGGGCTATAGCCCATATCGTACGGCATACTATAGCACGCCGTTTTTCATCATTTTTGAGGATTTGAAAAAAATGAAAAAATGAAAAAAACGATGGGTTATAGCCCATGTTTTTTTTTATTTTGAAAAAAAGGTTATCCTCGTTTCTCATCATTTTGGACCATGGGCTATAGCCCATATCGTACGGCATACTATAGCACGCCGTTTTTCATCATTTTTGAGGATTTGAAAAAAATGAAAACATGAAAAAAACGATGGGTTATAGCCCATGTTTTTTGAAATTTTGAAAAAAAAGGTTATCCTCGTTTCTCATCATTTTGGACCATGGGCTATAGCCCATATCGTACGGCATACTATAGCACGCCGTTTTTTTTATCATTTTTGAGGATTTGAAAAAAATGAAAAATGAAAGAAACGATGGGTTATAGCCCATGTTTTTTGAAATTTTGAAAAAAGAATTATCCTCGTTTCTCATCATTTTGGACCATGGGCTATAGCCCATATCGTACGGCATACTATAGCACGCTGTTTTTCATCATTTTTGAGGATTTGAAAAAAATGAAAAAATGAAAAAAAAAACCATGGGTTATAGCCCATGTTTTTTGAAATTTTGAAAAAAAGGTTATCCTCGTTCTCATCATTTTGGACCATGGGCTATAGCCCATATCGTACGGCATGCTATAGCACGCCGTTTTTCATCATTTTTGAGGATTTGAAAAAAATGAAAAAATGAAACAAACGATGGGTTATAGCCAATGTTTTTTGAAATTTTGAAAAAAAAAGTTATCCTCGTTTCTCATCATTTTGGACCATGGGCTATAGCCCATATCGTGCGGCATAATATAGCACGCCATTTTTCATCATTTTTGAGGATTTGAAAAAAATGAAAAAATGAAAAAAAACGATGGGTTATAGCCCATGTTTTTTGAAATTTTGAAAAAAAAAGTTATCCTCGTTTCTCATCATTTTGGACCATGGGCTATAGCCCATATCGTACGGCATACTATAGCACGCCGTTTTTCATCATTTTTGAGGATTTGAAAATAATGAAAAAATGAAAAAAACATGGGTTATAGCCCATGTTTTTTGAAATTTTGATGAAAAAAAGGTTATCCTCGTTTCTCATCATTTTGGACCATGGGCTATAGCCCATATCGTACGGCATACTATAGCACGCCGTTTTTCATCATTTTTGAGGATTTGAAAAAAATAAAAAAACGATGGGTTATAGCCCATGTTTTTTTTAATTTTGAAAAAAAAAGTTATCCTCGTTTCTCATCATTTTGGACCTTGGGCTATAGCCCATATCGTACGGCATACTATAGCACGCCGTTTTTCATCATTTTTGAGGATTTGAAAAAAAATTAAAAATGAAAAAAACGATGGGTTATAGCCCATGTTTTTTTTTTTTTTTTTTTTTTTCAAATCCTCAAAAATGATGAAAAACGGTTTGCTATATATAGTATGCCGTACAGTATGGGCTATAGCCCATGGTCAAAAATGGGATAAAAAAACGTCTAAAAATAGACGTCTAAAACACGTCTATTTTTAGACGTGTTTTAGACGTCTATTTTTAGACGTTTTTATCCCATTTTTAGACGCTCGTCTAATAGCCCATACTGTACGGCATACTATAGCACGCCGTTTTTCATCATTTTTGAGGATTTGAAAAAAATGAGAAAAAAAAAAACGATGGGTTATAGCCCATGTTTTTTTTTTCAAATCCTCAAAAATGATGAAAAACGGCTTGCTATAGTATGCCGTACAGTATGGGCTATAGCCCATGGTCAAAAATGGGATAAAAAAAACGTCTAAAACACGTCTATTTTTAGACGTGTTTTAGACGTCTATTTTTAGACATTTTTATCCCATTTTTAGACGCTCGTCTAATAGCCCATACTGTACGGCATACTATAGCACGCCGTTTTTCATCATTTTTGAGGATTTGAAAAAAATAAAAATAAAAACGATTGGTTATAGCCCATCGTTTTTTTTTTTTTTTTTTTTTTTAAATCCTCAAAAATGATGAAAAACGGCTTGCTATAGTATGCCGTACAGTATGGGCTATAGCCCATGGTCAAAAATGGGATAAAAAAACGTCTAAAAATAGACGTCTAAAACACGTCTATTTTTAGACGTTTTTATCCCATTTTTAGACGCTCGTCTAATAGCCCATACTGTACGGCATACTATAGCACGCCGTTTTTCATCATTTTTGAGGATTTGAAAAAAACGAAAAAAAAAACGATTGGTTATAGCCCATCGTTTTTTTTTTTTTTTTTTTTTCAAATCCTCAAAAATGATGAAAAACGGCTTGCTATAGTATGCCGTACAGTATGGGCTATAGCCCATGGTCAAAAATGGGATAAAAAAAACGTCTAAAAATAGACGTCTAAAACACGTCTATTTTTAGACGTGTTTTAGACGTCTATTTTTAGACGTTTTTATCCCATTTTTAGACGCTCGTCTAATAGCCCATACTGTACGGCATACTATAGCACGCCGTTTTTCATCATTTTTGAGGATTTGAAAAAAAATGAAAGAAAAAAAAACGATGGGTTATAGCCCATCGTTTTTTTTTTTTTTTTTTTTTTCAAATCCTCAAAAATAATGAAAAACGGCTTGCTATAGTATGCCGTACAGTATGGGCTATATCCCATGGTCAAAAATGGGATAAAAAACGTCTAAAAATAGACGTCTAAAACACGTCTATTTTTAGACGTGTTTTAGACGTCTATTTTTAGACGTTTTTTATCCCATTTTTGACCATGGGATATAGCCCATACCGTACGGCATACTATAGCACGCCGTTTTTCATCATTTGAGGATTTGAAAAAAATTTAAAAAATCCAAAAATGATGGGCTATAACCCATCGTTTTTTTTTTTCAAATCTTCAAAAATGATGAAAAACGGCGTGCTATAGTATGCCGTACGGTATGGGCTATTAGATGAGCGTCTAAAAATGGGATAGAAACGTCTAAAAATAGACGTCTAAAACACGTCTAAAAATAGACGTGTTTTAGACATCTATTTTTAGACGTTTTTTATCCCATTTTTGACCATGGGCTATAGCCCATACCGTACGGCATACTATAGCACGCCGTTTTTCATCATTTTTGAGGATTTGAAAAAAATCTAAAAATCAAAAAACGATGGGCTATAACCCATTGTTTTTTTTGTTTTTTTTTATCCTCAAAAATGATGAAAAACGGCGTGCTTTAGTATCCTGTACGGTATGGGCTATTAGACGAGCGTCTAAAAATGGGATAAAAACGTCTAAAAATAGACGTCTAAAACACGTCTAAAAATAGACGTGTTTTAGACGTCTATTTTTAGACGTTTTTTATCCCATTTTGACCATGGGATATAGCCCATACCGTACGGCATACTATAACACGCCGTTTTTCATCATTTCTGAGGATTTGAAAAAAAAAAATATATATATATATATATATGGCAATAGCACAAACTTTGGCATGCTGCTAGTCCTACATACTTAAACCTACCAACCCCATTCTAGCCTAATAGGTTCATCTTACGGTGGACATGTTTGCCTGAAAAGGAATCTTTGAAATGTTTCATAGTTTCAGAAATAGTGCTTTCAAATTAAAATGTGGCTCAATGGCAGACATTGGCACGTCAAAAATTACTTTCACCTAGAAACTCCATTCACACTTTTTATTAATCAGCTTACTGTGGAGACACATGCTGGAAAGTTTTACTTTGAAATGTTTTATAGTTTCTGAGTTATTTAACTTAAACGCCCAATGCATTCTCTATGGCAATAGCACAAACTTTGGCATGCTACTAGTCCTACATACTTACACCTAAATTGCGGAAAAGCGAAAGGCTATAGTCCATGGTCTCGGAGGGCATACTATAGTATGTCCTTTTTCACGATTTCGGAGGATTTGAAAAAAAAAGTGAAAATCGCGATTTCGGAGCATTTGAAAATATCGGAAAAGCTATAGTCCATCTCGGAGCAGATGTGGTAGATAAGTCATGTAAATACAACACATTGAGCAGGGTACTGCAGGGAGTTGAACCCCGTTCTGGTAAACCAGGAAGTACCACACCAGTGCCTTAGTTTGTTTTGTTGTAATTTACAGGTCCAACAGCAATCACATTCATTACATTTCAACAGTAGTCATTTCACAATTTACACTGTAGGCAATACTAACAGTATATAAAAGAATAAATCACAAAGCTAAATGTACTAAATGTACTCTTGCCGACATCCCACGTCAAAATCATTAAAATAAGTAGGTTACCAATTTTCACAATTTCACTCCGAGGATTTGAAAAAAAGCTGAAAATCACAGAAAAGTTAAAGGCCTTCTCAATGCCTTTCCAATGGAAGTCACATGGTTTGACCAAACATTTGTATTTGATGGAGGGGGGCAATCAAACACAAGTGTTTGGTCAAACCATGTGCCTCCCATTGGAAAAGCATTGAGGCGGCCATCAAACACAGGCAGGGCAACAGAACATGTGTTCTTTATGTGTGAATGAGGCCTAAAAAGGACAAACATTCCTGACATTGTCGTCCATTTAGTGTCACAATAAACAACAGTCCTATAAATCCTCTTATGTTTAAACAATAAACAGTCCTATAAATCCTCTAATGTCTAAACAATAACAGTGTTAAAGGATAAAACCATGTTTCTCAAACAAACGCTTCTTACCTTGGAACAAACAGCTTGGCTCCCAGACAGCATGCAATGAAACAGCCTGGATCCCAAACCAAACAGCATGCTGGGAAACAACATGGCCGCTCCTATTTAAATCCAACGCCCCGCCCACTGGATCCGGTCACCTGTTCAACTAGTCCGTCCGTCATTGGTCCATAAGTGATTGGATCATCCACTGTTGATCATCACAGCTGTGTGCACATGCATTATTTTACCCTTTGGTTGGTTATAAACACTTATATTAATAAACACAAGGACGTGTGTGTCTGTGGCTGTCTGTATCAGGCTTATACGTAGGTTTGTTTATTCCGCCATCTTGGATCTTATATGCGTCAACTCAACTCCCGTCTCAAAGTCTCGCGGGACTTGATCTGCACAGTGTGGAGTGTATAACAGGTGGTCTGTTTTTGCTACAGCGCCATCGTGTGGTGGTTTAAATACATGCAGTGTGTTACATGTCCCTTCTTAAAAGACAACTTTAGTTTTTTTCAACCAAGGTTCATGTTTTAGGTCGTTATTAGAGAAAGTAAAGAGGAGTGTTAATTTTTTTTCATTTGCTGCTTTCTTTCGTTTTAGGGATTTTAGCTGTTTTTGACAGGGGGCGGGGGCATTCAAGCATGAGGCTAAATATGTATTTATTTACAAGATTTTACAGCAATGTCTTTTTTTATTATTTATTATAGTCCTACTAGACCCCAAGAAATTACATCTTGCCACTAAAGATCACAGGATCTACTGAATGTGAAGGAGGCCTACTGAAGGGAAGCCAAACTGTGTCATAGGCTCAATGTCAGTTTGACATATTCAATAGATCCTGTGATCTTTTGTGGCCAGATGTAATTTATTTGGGTCTAGTAGGATTATAGTAAATAATAAAAAAATAAATCACTATAACATTTTGTAAATAAATACATATTTAGCCCCATGCTCGAATGCCCCCGCCCCCTGTCAAAAACGGCTAAAATCCCTAAAACGAAAGAAAGCAGCAAATAAAATAAAATGTATACTCATATTTTACTTTGTCTAATAACAACCTAAAACCTGAACCTTGGTTGAAAAAAAACTAAAGTTGTCCTTTAAAGAAAAGACGGTTGTTGGCAACTTGACTTGTATTGAGGCAATAAAGTGCAATAACAGGCACAATAATTGGCTGTGAAATAACAAAATAGGCACATAGCATGAATCACTTGAACAGTATATTATAAGTACTTAAACCTGTTGGGAAAAGATGTGCAACATGTTGCATGTAAACATGAGGAAAGCTCATGTAAACAGGTGTAGGCTGAGGATAGCCGGGTGGAGTAAAGCCGATCTACAAGCTCACAATGAGTCACGTTGCGTCACGTTTTGATGCCGATACTTTTGTACTTTTACTCAAGTACATTTTCAATTCCGTACTTTTACTTGTAACGAAGTAGGTCTAAATTGCAGTATTGGTACTTTTACTTAAGTAAAACAATCGAGTACTTCTCTCTGGAGCATCATCGAAAACTATTTAAAAATGACATACGTATATAGGCTATACGTACAACATATGTCGTCGAAAACCATGAAAAACAACATAGCCTATGTCATTTTACATGATTTTCACATTTCTTTAATCGTCGAAAACCATGAAAAACAACATACCGTATGTCGTCGAAAATCTCTCAAAGAATTAAGTGTCTACCCTTAACTTTTCTGCACGTTGCACACGCTTATCTTGAGCTATTTATCAATAGGCCTACTATCAACTTTGTGAAATAGTGCAAGAATATTTGGTTTTCTTTATTGGTGAAAACCATAAAAACGACATACTATATAGACATAGGCCTACTTACATTTTATTTAGGTCCATGGGCTATACTTACTTACTTTTACTTACTTAGTTACGTACTATGCCTTAAACTAAATCAAAATCTGCTGGCAAAATCAACACTGAACTCAACACAAAGCTCAAGACACAAAAATCAAGACACAAAACTGCATGAGACATTTGGAATTCAAGTTTCTGCTGCATTTTATTGTCAAAACAGAATGAACCATATCGATCATATAGATCACACCCACTTATAAGATCAAAAGTATTTTTCCCACAGAAGATATATATATATATACTGTACATGATGTTAGTATATATATCGCCAAATATTTGAATGTTCTTTTTTTTTTTGGTGAATTTGAAAACTGATAAAGAGAACAAAAACAGAATGGCTGGTAGAGGGGGGCGGGGGGCCCGGGGGGTCCTATGAGGATAGAGAGAAATGGAGAGTTTTGGTGCGTTGCCATAGTAGCAAGACATAATATTGGGTATAGTTGCAAATAAATAAATAAATAGGCGGAGTCTGTTTGAACGAGGGTCTCTCACTGCTCTAAGGCAGAACGCGTACAGTACAGAGCGAGTTCATCATGACACACACGCACGCACACACACACCCTGCATTTGAAAAGATACTATACATATATACAGTATATGTACAGTATACATTATATATAATAATCGTTGATGTAAAGCGTCATTGGGTCTCTTGAAAGGCGCTATAATATAAGTTATTATTATTATATTGTACGCTCTCATGAGGCACTCCAGTACTGTACATTCGACAGCAGAAAACGCTGTCCCTGGTATACATCAGTAACATCACCAACCATCTCTCATATATACATATACACACACGCACGCGCACACACGCACACACACACACACACACACACACTGTACAGTACAGTATATGCAGCACACATACAGTATAGAGTAATCTGGCAGCAGATGAAAACAACCGAGAGGCCGGTATACAGTAGGGAAATGGGGAGGCTTTGTGAGTCGTGGTTTTTTGGAAGGACGTACAAGCATTTGAAGCAACACAGATTAAACACATTAACCCTTTTTGACCCTGGGAACAATTCTGCAAAATGTCTTCTATGAATCCCGACTGTTTTCTTGAAAAAAGCTACGTTTTTCTATGTCAGTCGTTCTCACAAACACTTTCATGTCACTTTTCACGATTCTTCCAAAAAAATAGCAGACCTACAAGCTCGTAGCGCGCCACTCGGTGGCGCGCTATGAGCTTGTAGATCTGCTATTTTTCAATAGCTAAAGCATAACATAATGCTAACACCAAAAGGGGTTCCCGGCCCAAAATGGGTTAAGAGCTTCTTTTCAAGGCCGTCTGAGGGCCTGGAGGTCTGACCACGGCTACCTTCTCTCCGCCACCCCCCCCCCCCCCTTAGCAGTCACCAGGGCCTCCATGCAGGTGCTTTATAAGAATTATTATAAATATAATATTTATAATAATATAATATATTATGGCAAGTGGTTCTAAACCCTTTTCAGGGCCGTTGCGTTCGTTTATCTACAAGCTCACAAAAACGCGGGGCGTTTTTGTGAGCTTGTATAGGTCGGCTATTTACATTTTTTTGAGTGTTGCAAACCACTACCAAGGAACAGCAATGTCCGTGCCTATGTGTTCACCTATGTGTTCACCTATGTGTTGGTTAATGAGCACCAGTATAATGAGTACCAGTAGGGGCCACTGTTGTGCCAGAAACAGAGAGAGAGGGATAGTGCTGCACTGTTGCCTGCTATTTTTTTTTGCCTTTGACAATTTGACCATGTTTTTATAGTAGAGTTTGTTGATTACTTTTCACGCAGTATAATGGTCTTTCTGGTTTATTTCTTCTTTCTTTGTTTTGTTGGTATAGACTATTAACCCATTTTGGGGACGGGAACCCCTTTTGGTGTTTTAAGCATTATGATATACTTTAGCTATTGAAAAATAGCAGATCTACAAGCTCATACGAGCTTGTAGGTCTGCTATTTTTGAAAAGTCGTGAAAATGTGGCACAAATCTTTGAATATATATTCTATTTCAGAGCGAATGTTTTTAACTCGAGGTCTAAATGGATTAAAACGGTCTCAACTTAAGTCCTTAAAAGTGTCACTTAATTCACTGTCATCTGGGGTAGCCCACAGTTTGAGAACCACTGCTTTGTGTGTGTGTGTGTGTGTGTACGTACTGAATGTACAGTATAATGTGTCTAGAAAAGGACGAGGCCCAGGTGACCACTGTGGAAAACGGTAAAGTGCGGAACGGAACAGGAGAGAACAGCGGGCGGGAGGGAAGGTTTCAGCGGCTCCGCGTTCGTCCAGGCTGAAAAGGCACAACAGAGGACGGAGCGCCATGAAGCCTATAATCTAAGGGCCGTCCTAATCTAAGGGCCCTAATCTAAGCGCCGTCCTAATCTAAGGGCCCTAATCTAAGGGCCGTCCTAATCTAAGGGCCCTAATCTAAGGGCCCTAATCTAAGGGGCGTCCTAATCTAAGGGCCCTAATGTAAGGGGCGTCCTAATCTAAGGGCCCTAATCTAAGGGCCCTAATGTAAGGGCCCTAATGTAAGGGCCGTCCTAATGTAAGGGCCCTAATCTAAGGGCCCTAATGTAAGGGCCGTCCTAATCTAAGGGCCCTCCTAATCTAAGGGCCCTAATCTAAGGGCCCTAATGTAAGGGCCGTCCTAATCTAAGGGCCCTAATCTAAGGGGCGTCCTAATCTAAGGGCCCTAATGTAAGGGCCGTCCTAATCTAAGGGCCGTCCTAATCTAAGGGCCCTAATCTAAGGGCCCTAATCTAAGGGCCCTAATCTAAGGGCCCTAATGTAAGGGCCGTCCTAATCTAAGGGCCCTCCTAATCTAAGGGCCCTAATCTAAGGGGCCTAATCTAAGGGGCCGTCCACACCAAGAGGAGACGAGAACTGTTAACACATTTTGACCAGGGAACGATTCTGCAAATGTCTTCTTCTAAAATCCTGACTGTTTTCTTGAAAAAGCGTTGTTTTCCTGTGTCAGTCGTTCTCAAACACTTTCATGTCACTTTTCAACGATTCTTATATAGCAGACCTACAAGCTCGTAGCGTGGCGCGCTATGAGCTTGTAGATCTGCTATTTTTCCATAGCTAAAGCATAGCATAATGCTAACACCAAAAGGGGTTCGCCCGCCCCAAAATGGTTTAACTGATAAGAACTATAACGCTATACCGATGTGACGCATTCATCCACACCGGTGGAACGACGACACTTTGTGAAAACGGCGGTCGGTTGGCGAGCACAGGCTGCTGCGCTCTCGCCGCGTCAGAGAGGCCCTAAAATGCCGTTACTCCGTAGACAGTGACACATTATCCCATTTGTTAGCATTATGTTATGCTTTAGCTATTGAAAAATAGCAGATCTACAAGCTCATAGCGCGCCACCGAGTGGCGCGATACGAGCTTGTAGGTCTGCTATTTTTGAAAAATCAAAGAACGACTGACATAGAAACATAGCTTTTTCAGAAAACTGTCAGGATGTAGAAGAACATTTTTAGAATCTGATCTCAGGTCAGAACGGGTTATTCATACTCTTGTGATCCGAGGTGAACCCCGGTAGCATTCCAGATGCCCTTCTTCTTCTTCTTGATAGTGTTTTTGAGTGGTGCAACCACTTCTACATCCAGCAATGTCCATGTACCTAGGTAGGTAGGTAGGTAGGTACCTTTATGTGTACCTGTATAAGTGAGCACGGGTATGTTACTTATTTATACCAGTAGGGGGCACCAGAGTACAGAGAAGAAATTGGAACGATACAGAGAAGAAATTGGAACGATACAGAGAAGAAATTGGAACGATACAAATTGGAACGATACAGAGAACCAATAGACGGGAGTTGCACCACTCGGTTCACACTGGTGTGATTTTTTACAGACATTTCATTTTCAACCTAAAAAAACACCACACCCATCTCTCAGCCAATGTCATCATCAGCTGAACATGAGTGATGTGTTCAATTCGGTATAAAATCGCTCTAAAAGTGATTCCAAAATAATATTGCTGTCGTTTTCATTATATTTATGGCGTAGAGTAGACTCCAGCCGGCATGCACTTCAGTTAGAATGATGTCTAAAATGATGTATTTATAGTCATCATTCGTGGCGTGGACAGCCTTTTATATACTCCGTCATCCTGGGGGAGGGGGGGGGGGGGGGGTGCTCAATTTACAGTAGATGCATGTTTCATGCATGCAAGATTTGTGAGAAAGGGGGGTCTTTAATTTATATACATTTTTGAATTATTATAATTCTTTCATTAAAAAGGGGTGTTTAAATATTTTCTCCCCGAAAGGAGTAATACAGTTTTGTTAGAAAGCTGGGGGAATTAAATATGATTTATTTTTATTACTTTCATATAATGTACTTCTACCCCAGAAGGCACTGGCAAACCGTTAAAGCTTGACTAGTGACTTGTACCAAGTCTACGAATGGACTTTTAACATTTTGGCTCAGAAACACAGTTTGGAACCATTTTTCATATTTTTCACAGAAAGGTGTCATTCATTAAATGTCTGGCATTAATAAAAAGGGAGCGTTGCAAAAATCTGGGCATTAGAAAAAGGGTGGCAACCGTGGCATTAAGTAAATTAAGTAGCATTAAGTAATACAAATGTAATTAATTAATACAAATGTGGAAGTCTGTGTCCCAGCATGCATCTATCCCAAAATTATAACACCCTCCCTCCCGAGGGTAAACTAATGACCTTGTGAAAAATAATATGTTTTTCACTTGAAAATCAGTTATCTATTCTATACGGCAAGCGACGCAGTTGTACGACAAAGTATATATAATTTATAATTTAGGCTTCTGTGTTGCATTTATGAGTATGTTGAGGCCACAAGGTAAATACATCAGGGTCTAATAAACATCACCCATTCAGCAATCCCATACTCCATATTATGACACATTAACCCATTTCTGACCTGAGATCAGATTCATACGAGGTTTCCACTGGGACACACACTGGTCTGATTAACCCATTCTGACCTGAGATCAGATTTATAAAATGTCAGTCGTTCTTCGATTTTTCAAAAATAGCAGACCTACAAGCTTGTAGCGCGCCACTCGGTGGCGCGCTATGAGCTTGTAGATCTGCTATTTTTCAATAGCTAAAGCATAGCATAATGCTAACACCAAAATGGGTTCCCGTTCAGAATGGGTTAAGAGAGATCAACCATCTATGTTGTCTACGTCTATACTGCACAATGGTATGGCATGGCTCATGTACAGAACAGGACAACACAGAAAACATCATATAAAAACCATATGAAGCGAAAACAATACGCTTTGTGGAGAGGGAAGGTTTAACGGCATCCCCTGGCCTTGTCTCTCTCTGGTGCTGACGGGCGTGAGATATGATCAAGTACGAGCTAGAGAGCCATTTCACGGTGAAATGAGAAGCTGAGAGGAACTTCACCCGGTGCCAAGAAATGTCATATACGAGGGAACCTATTCCGCGTTTGTGACAGAAAACTAAATTGCAGTTTGCAGTTAAACTGTTTTACTGTGAGTGAGTAAATACGTAGCTCTCTCGCACTGACAACCATGCATTCTAACACTATGTATCGTGTAAAAGTAAAGTGTTGATCTTCACATTAAGGCTTAACTATGTAATCGCACAGTATAAAAAAACAAATATAATGAGCCATTCCTGCTCTTAAAAAAAAAGAAAAAAAGGTGAAAAAACAAACAAATTTTTTTTTGGATGTGTTTGTCTGCCCAGATGAACTAAATATGTTAATTCTGTCCAATAATAGACGTCGTTGGAAAAAAAAAAACATAAATAATATACCCGTTCACTCCACTTGTATATAAATACTTTTATACAGCATAAGACAACTGGGCATCCAGTTGGAACTGGATTTATTGATATTGTTTGCAGACAGTGGGAAGTTAACTTAATCCATTTTGGGGCGGGACATTTTTGAAAAATCGAAGAACGACTGACATTTTTAGAATCTGATCTCAGGTCAGAATGGGTTAATCAGACCAGTGTGTGTCCAGTGGAAACCTCGTATGAATCTGATCTCAGGTCAGAATGGGTTAAGAACAGGGAACAAAAAAGTGGGTTGAAAAACGGTCAGTCTTTCCACAAACAGCTGGGCCGTGGGCTTTAATTCACCAGCTGTTTGTTTAAGAAGCCAGAGTTTTAATTCGAGTACAGTTTAAATTAAATTAAATTTTGCAACATGCTCCTTTTTCCTGCAGAGACAGGGATGTATCATTGACACCGCCCCCCGCCCCAAAAAAGGGACTCCTGCACATCCAAAAAGACCCGTAGGAGGTGCAAGTCTAGTTAGCAGGCATAGACATCAAAAAAGAGAGAAAAAACCTTCCAAGGAAGGGACTGCACACTCCAGGCAACAGAGACAGACAATAAGTTTGATGCAGTAAAGTTGTCCGTCTCTGTTCCCTGGAGTGTGCAGTCCCTTCCTTGGAAGGTTTTTCTCCTTTTTGATATATTATTTTCTTTTCATGGTGAGCCACTTGTGGAGAGAGGCGCGGGAGAGAAGAAAAAAGGCCCTCCGTAATAGTTTGTTTGCTCGCTGAGAGACCATTTGTGTACAACGGCGCCCGACCGTCGTCCATTTTGAGAGGCTTAAATGAGCAGTTTACGCTTTTGGGGGCTTAATCAGCGTGTGGAATGAAAGAGGTGTCCCTCTGGCTACGGCGCTACGCGTGCCTCACCCATATACGACCGCTGAGTCAGCAAACGATGCTGCGTTGGCATCGACGTTGGCACGGGTTCAGGTGCCGCTGTTGGCTGGTAGTGTGTCGGTTGGTTCGCGTGCCTCTCGCGCGCGAGCGAGAGGCGTTTATTATATGTTTAGCTCGGGAGGTGGCAGCGCTTTAAGAATGCTGCCCATTGTTTCTTTCTTTCTTTCGGAGGAGGCGGATGACGACGACTGGAGGCTTTGGATGGAAGCCAAGTCAGTAGCCTGGACGCTTTTATCGGACCCAGATGTGTATACGCAGCGCACAAACACGGTTCTCTCATTATGACTCTTCACGGTGCACACTCACAGACCTGCACATAAAAGTGTGCGCGCACGCACCCACCCACGCACGCGCGCACACACACACACACACACACACACACACACACACACACACACACACGCACACACACGCACACACACACACACACACACACACACACACACACACACACACATACACACACACACACGCACACACACACGCACACGCACACACACACGCACACGTGTGCTTCAAAGGCTATGAAAGCTGTCACTAGCATGATGTCTGTTGTTAAAACAGTCCCTCGCTGAACTTCTCCTGGAAGGCAGGGTACTGTACGAGAGGGGGATGTGTGTGAATATACAGTAACATAAACAAGTTATTATTCCAATTCTGCTGTCACCGCTTCCCTCTCAAGAGTGCCATAAAGAGAGCCACTCCTTTCCCCAATGAAAAGCCTTTTCCTTGGCGACTTTGTAGTCAGAATGGCTGAGAAAGTAAAGTACAAAGGACTTGTTTTTTTAAATGACGACTCTCTCTCTCTCTCTCTCTCTGGGTTTTTACAGTGAGTTAGGCCTGGTGTTTATCTGCGTCCTAACTAACACGCCCTAGCAGTTTCACATGTAACCCATCCCATGTGCAGTCAGTGTCACGCTGAATGCACTGATTAGCTCCGACTGGTGACACTATATATATATACATACCGCCCCGGTGGCGTGGGAAGTGGTGCGTATGATGATATACCCTCCTTAGATACAGTATAGCTTTTCTCCCCGCGTTGTAGCTGAGAGCAGGGACGGTTCCCATGGATATACTGTACTGTACACTGAACAGCAAAAGATGTGGGTTGAGCATAAACTCTGTAGCTATCTGTGTGTGGGTTTCACAGCCATTTTGGCACCAGAGTGTTAACAAAAGGCATGGCGAGGGGGGAAACGACGTAGATATAAATCCCAGCGCTGAGCACAGAGAGAGACAAAAAGCCACATTCTGCTGAAATGTCTTGTACGCCCTTCACAGATGAAGAGAAGTGAAGATGTTAGCGTTGATATAGCGTGCGAGCCGAGAACATAAAGGTGGACATGAAAAACACAAAACTCAAAAGAAAATTAAAAATAAAATACTCATCAGCCCAGGGAAAACATATAAAATCTTTCTCTTTCGTTCTCTTTTGACGCAATGCAATGCAAATTAAATAATATTTTGTCATTGCTGCTCGGCAGCAATGTTCCATCATGACACAAGAAAGCATGAAAATAAAATAAATCTTAATTTACTAAAAAGTCTTCTGAGCAGGGGATTTGTGGGCGTGGCCCCCAGGTGTCAATCATGTCCACTTGTTTTTTTTTGGGGGGAGAGGCTGTGGGGCGGGGGTTATGAGATCCTGTCCCTTTAACCCGTTCACAACCACACCACAGGTGGTTCTTTTGGTTTTCCTGCCTCGTGCGTTCATTCAGTGGGATGGCCCCCGAGGGCCTCCAGTGGCCCCCGAGGGATGGGGGCCCCCCGAGGGATGGGGGCCCCCCGAGGGATGGCCCCCGAGGCCTCCGGTGAGTCCATTCATATCGTTGTGCCCATCACGTTGTGCCCTTCACGGTTGCCCATTCATATCACGGTGTGCCCATCACGGTGTGCCCTCATTCATATCACGGGCACATCATGTACCTTTCTGACCGCATCTTGCGTCAATAACGCATTAAGGGTGCTTGGGATGGGGAGGGGGGGGGTGTACAGGTGAATAATCTGGGCCTCCATGTACAGTATCACTGCCGTGGTGGAAGGCAGTATCCTATAAATGACACACGAGACGAGAAGAAGAGATACCTCCTCCTTTCAGTCCTTCCTCACTGCAGCGACGAAGGCCTTGCAACATTAGTCGCTTCTTTAAGAACCGTTGGCTTGTAAGGCCACGCCACGCCATCGCGTACAGTACAGTTGTAGAGGGTCGCTCGAGTCAAGTCAATATGGCCCCTCTGCAAAGGTATACTCTCCTCGCAGTGGCAGAGCTTATACCTCTAAAAATGCATGAATCCACAATGCAAGCAAGGGTGACAGGGGCCGGGAGCCATCGATTACACACACACACACACACACACACACACACACACACACACACACCCTGGGGTGTCGCGCGGTGAAGGACATATAAATGTGTTTTACAATTTGACGGAATGTCTTGCTGGAGTCTATTGATCCGGGCGAGGCGGGGGGGGGGGGGGGGGGGGGGCAGGGGGGGAGATAAGCTCAGCTCCCACGATGCTTTGGGGTCAGGTCAGGGCACGTGCGATGCCGCTGTTTGCTTTGCGGAATCTAGAAGCAGCGTAAGTTCAATTAAATATGGAGGGAACAACATCCCATCAGACTCTCTTTGAGAGTCCCTCTGCGTGTCAGACCTCCTGACCACCACCGATACCGCCGTTCCCCACATGCTAATTAGATACCGTCTGTCACTCCTCCCACTTCGCCATCTAAAAGGTCCAATCAGTGCTCTCCTTCTAACGCGCCCCAAAAATCCGACTTCTATCGCACATCATATTTCCTTCCGTCCTTCGCCCTTCTTCGGTCACGTGTGTCCAATAATTCGTGTCCAATTCCGACCCCACCCCCCTGCAAAAGGAACGACAACAGTTTTTTGACATTTTTTTGTTGTTAGATCAAGTATACTTCCGGAAACAATAATTCTCAGTCTCTCTTCTTCATGTCGCTTATTATTGCCTCTCCTCCTCCGCAAGCAAACAAAATGGCGGCCATGCCACGGAGTCGTCCTGTGCCCCCTGTTTCCCGTTCCCACCACGGTCCCGGCCTTTCTTCCCGTTAGTCCAGCCGAGGCTGCGTCAGGTAGCCGGGCGCCGTGTAGTTGAACATAAGGAAGTCCAGCTTGTAGAGCTGGTACAGCGCGCCCCGCTGCCCGCCGCTGACGTTGGCGAAGAACTGCGCCGTCATGGCGTCCGTGGTGCGCGTGCTCTTGGCGTACGCAGGGAAGCGCAGCGCGTCCCCCGCGCCCACCAGCCGCAGGACGAAGTTGGCGTCGTCCTCCAGCGTCTCGTACTTGCCCACCAGGTCGTAGTGGATGTGGCACGGGTGGCACAGCTGGTACACCGTCGCCCAGTGCTCGTTGAGCGGGCCGTCGCGCGCCGCCGTGGCCGGGTCCGCCAGGTACGAGGCGAACTCGCGGAACTTGACGTCGGCGCCGCCGCTGAGCGCGTCCCGCGTGGCGTTCTTGCGGTAGCGCCGGACGATGCGCGTGCCGAAGCGCTTGTGAAAGGACGAGTTGTACTTGAGCGTGAACTTGTTGCGGTAGGCGGAGACCAGGCGCTCGAAGGGGTCGCGCACGAACAGGAACTTGAGGTAGCTCTTCAGGCGGTGGTTGATCTCGGCGATGCTGTACTGGTTCAGGGTCTTCAGGTTGGACGGGATGTGCGCCTCGTTGGACGGGATCTCCATGGGGTCACTGCGGGGGGGGGGGGGGGAGGGGGACAGGGGGACAAAGGAGGGGGACAAGGGAGGGGGACAGTGAGTGGTCGAATTCCTTATACAGCACGACCGTACAAAAGAACCGAGGCATTGCACTCAAACCAGTGTTGTTTTCGCCGACTAAAACTAAGACGAAAAATGTTCGTCGACTACCTATACACTGACACTGTCCAAAAACGTCAAATCCGTTTTTTTACCCTGGGCAGAATTTTCTATGGCTGCGAATGTAACTTTTTCCAATCCTTAATCACATACGGACAAACATCTATGCCGATAATATCTAACTTGCGGAGGTATAGCGTGCCTTGTCCACGGGTAACAGATCTTTCAACGTATGGCATTGCAAATACGTTTGATAATCGCTACTCTGCGCAATATTGTTTTGGAAATGCCGCAAATTGCATTGCAGTGAACGAGAGCAAATCACAACTTACAATGCGGGTGGTGACTCCGCCCTGAATACGCGTTGTCGTGTCAGTGTATTTTCACTGACAAAAACAAATGGAAACTAAATGAAAACTAAGCTACGATGACTAAAACTAAGACTAAATATACTGACAATTTCGTTGACAAATAAAAACTATAGACTAAAATGTTAGGAAGGGACTAGTGGACAAGAGATCCAGTATAAGTCATTTTACACTTGGTTGCATGCTGGAAATAGCCGATCTACAAGCTCACAACGCGTCGCAGCTTGTAGATCGGCTATTTTCAGCGAATGTAAAAACACTCATTACGACGGCATCAAGGCCCGCCAAAATACATTTTAGTCGACTAAATCAACTGTAGATTTAGTCGACTAAAATCTTATGATATTTAGTCGACTAAAACTAGACTAACACTAAGACATTCCAGGTGACTAAAATGTGACTACAACTAAATGAAGTTTCAATCCAAAGACTATGACTAAACTAAAATAGAAATTTGCTGCCAAAACAACACTGCACTCAACAACGAGGGGATTTTACGATGTATAACTCGTCGCTACGATCGGCTTGCATTTTTTTTTTGCATAATCAGATACATTTTCATCTTCCAGCCAGGTTTGTACCGAATCCACTTAAAAAGCAGAAAATGACAGAAATTGGAACACAAAGTGCTGAAATGAGCAATAGTGACATATAGTGTGTAGAGGACCTGGCAGTAAACGTGCATTAACCCATTTTGGGGCGGGAACCCCTTTTGGTGTTAGCATCATGTTATGCTTTAGCTATTGAAAAATAGCAGATCTACAAGCTCATAGCGCGCCACCGAGTGGCGCGCTACGAGCTTGTGGGTCTGCTATTTTTGAAAAATCGAAGAACCACTGACTAGAAAACATAGCTTTTTCAGAAAACTGATCTCAGGTCAGAATGGGTTAATGAGCGAGGACCTTGGATGTAAACATGCATTATCAGGGCAGATATAATAGTGTGAACCGGTGGCTATATAATTTAATACTGATGTATTTATTTATAGAACTCGCTGGGAAGATTCAAGATGAGGCCAGAGCGCATTAAATTAATGCAGTCAAAACACTGCTCACTTTCCGTTAACCCATTCTGACCTGAGATCAGATTCTAAAAATGTCTTCTACATCCTGACAGTTTTCTGATAAAGCTATGTTTCTTTATGTCAGTCGTTCTTCGGTTTTTCAAAAAATAGCAGACCTACAAGCTCGTAGCGCGCTACTCGGTGGCGCGCTATGAGCTTGTAGATCTGCTATTTTTCAATAGCTAAAGCATAACATAATGCTATAACACCAAAATGGGCTTCCGCTCACTCCGTGTTAAAGCACATTTGTTATTGAAATGTGCGAGCAGCCAGGGGAGTGTGAATATATTTTTGATATACCTCCGTATATATTTACATCAATTACTTTTACCGCACGCCATGCAGAGCCAGCCAGCCACGGCCTGGATTATTTTATCAGTCAATAAAATAATTACACTGGTTGATATAGACTCTCCGCTGCAGTGGATATCAGTTAATGTCATTACACTTAAGAAGAGTGTGCAATACAAATGGAACTTGATGGATTTGTGAGTTAACGACGAGGATTGTGTGACAGTTTCTTTCAGAAAAATACACGTCCGAAACCATGAAATATAGTATGTCGTTTTTTCTCGATTTTCATCTTTCTCTCGAAACTCGAGAAATCGAGAAAAACGACATGCTATATATAGCCTTCCGTCCGAATCTCTCTCTCTCTCTGTGTTTCTCCCTGGCTCCAGGTAGTGCACTCAATAAATAACAAAAAACATCGCATGGATGCATCTGGGACGTATCCTCAGTGATGTATCCTGAGGTCAACGGGGTTTCGGGGTCTCTCAACATCATACCCCCTCACTCAGGAGACCCAGCCGGGAGTGATCAAGTCCCGACTTACGTCCCAGTAGCTACCCTCGATCAGTCCCACTAGGGAAAGACCAGGGGCACACAATCCGTTGGAGCTACTCCAGAACTACTCTGCCAGGGCTGGGAGGTACACTTCCCAGCCCTGGCAGTCATAGTACATTCGGAACTGCTATAGTATGCAAGACTGATATCTTAACCTCCAGGCTGTGTTTTAGTTCTACATTCTGGCCCATGAATATAGTGTTCATAACAATTGGCCCTGAGCTCGCTCTCTCTCTCTCTCTCCTTCCTGGCTCCGTAACTGTGAAATGAACCTTGCAGAGTCTCTGCTTTAACAGTTTGACTGCGGAAAACGATTTACCGGCCTTTTAATCAACCCCCCTTCACTGCCGAGATTGTTGTATTACCTTTAGAGCATACGCTGAATTATTTGGGCTTTTAATCCGCGAAAATCCAGCAAAAAAAGCTCGCCTGGTTTGTTATGATCCGAGTGTAGCATCCACCATCTTGGTGCACCCGGAAGACGCACACAAGACTGGTCTCAATGAGGCGTTGCACCCCATTCGTTTACATTGGCCTCAATTTCCCAGAAGCCCTAGCAGCCCACAGCATGTGACGATTTCCGTTTTTTTTATCACAACAGATGCACCTACTCTCTTTCTCCGCGGCGAAGAAGAATTTTCTTTTTTTTGTTTACATTACGGCGGATTAAACACATAAAACAAAACTCGCGTATGTCCGATATGGCAGCGACATTAACCTGGAGTAATCCATTCAAAGCACGGAAACTGTTAATATTCAGCATGGAGTGAAAAAAGCCTCCACAAAAAAAACTCCACAAGCCGCAAAACTATCTCTTAACTTTATTCCATTTTACACTCTGAGACACAATTGCGTGCTCTAGTTTTAGTCCTCTTAAAAACCCAGTAGTGACTTCATAATGGGTTCCCTCTCCAGATTTACAATGTTTTTTTCCCCCCTTTTGGGGTTTTCAATTTGTGTGTTCATGAATCTGTGGTTAACACGAGTCGAAGAGTTTCCCCCCTGACATAAATTACACCACTCCAGTTAATATCTCAACTGTTACACTTGAAGCTGTCATGTGCCGTTTTAAAACATATTAGCCTCGCCACTCGGTGGCGCGCTATGAGCTTGTAGATCTGCTATTTTAGAAAAATCGAAGAACGCCTGACATAGAAACATAGCTTTTTCCAGAAAACTGTCATTTTCAAACAAGACATTTTTTAGAATCTGATCTCAGATCAAAATGGGTTTCAAGTACAGTATATGTAAATGTAACTTGGTTACTTTCTTTGGTGTTAGCATTATGTTATGCTTTAGCTATTGAAAAATAGCAGATCTACAAGCTCATAGCGCGCCACCGAGTGGCGCGCTATGACCTTGTAGATCTGCTATTTTTGAAAAATTCGAAGAACGACTGATGTAAATCTAACTTGGTTACTCTCTTTGGTGTTATACGTAGCATTATGTTATGCTTTAGCTATTGAAAAATAGCAGATCTACAAGCTCATAGCATGCCACCGAGTGGCGCGCTACAAGCTTGTAGGTCTGCTATTTTTGGAAAAATCGAAGAACGACTGATGTAAATGTATAACTTGGTTGTCACCGTACCTGTATTTCCCGCGGCCCGCCAGCACCATCATGACCCTCTTCCAGTTGGTGCACGCCACCTTGGGCACGTAGCAGTAGATGAGCTCGTGGTCCTCGTCCACCACCAGGTGCTTGAGGTCGCCCGGCGTCAGGACGCGGCGCTTGCGGTTGGACGCGCTGTGGGCGCGGCACGTCTCCGCCACCTGGTCCCGCCGCGCCTGGTGGAGCACCGCCGCCGAGGAGAACTCCGTCTGGTGGAAGGGGGGGGGGGGAGACCGATCAGAATCATCTTTATTGTCACATCACAGTTTTAGTAAGTAAAAACTTCCCATCACATCATATTTCCATGAAAACAAATATGATACGATGGGAACTGAACTATGCACAAAAGACGGATCACAGAGAGATCGTAGAAAGAGACACCGATCACATATTGCTAGAGAGAGAACATATGAGCAGGTGTCCCCTCAGTCAGATGGTCCTGAGTCTTACCCCCACCACCCCTCCCCTGACTAAAACAACCTCCACTAACCAAATTATCTAAATGCAACAAGAACATTATATCACATATTGGAAAAACACAACAAAAACCCAAAGTAAATTAGAATGCTATTTGGCCCTCAACAGAGAATACACAGTGGCAAACTACCTGACCACTGTTACTGATCCAAAACTGAGGAAGATGTTGACTATGTACAGACTCAGCGACCACCGCCTGGCAATAGAAACAGGCAGACACAGACAGAACTGGCTGCCTAGAGAAGACAGACTGTGTTCACTCTGCTCTCAAGGGGAGGTGGAGACGGAACTACACTTTCTGTTACAATGCGACAAGTATAAAGACATCAGAGAATCATTCTTCCCTAAATTTAAAGAAAACTAGAAAAAGTGCCCTTCTGGGCACAGGTTTCCACCAGAATTCTTCCTCAGCCTAGTGGGAATATGCGTGCACAGTTTCATCGCAATCGGACGCTGCGTTGAGGAGTTGTGGCGATTTGTACAAAGCGGGCTACTCATGAAAACTGTAGGAGCCAATCGTGGCCAATCAGGACGGAATATGAGAAATCAAACAAACCTGTCTTGATCACATGACTATGCAGATCATGTGTACGGATTTGCGTGAAATTTGGATAAAATCTGAAGGAGTAATAATAGAAAATGTGTTTTACATATGTCGGCCTCCTGGTGGCGCTATAAAGAGCAGATGTGAAAAATTCCAGACAAAGGTTTTTCCTTGGCCTCTAGGGAGTTGGCATACAAAGTTATCCACAGATCCGTGCAGTTAGAGGTAAAAACACTTTTCGGCCAGTTATAGCGCCACCTTGAGGCTGAGTTGAAATTGTTCATGTGGCATTTCGTCCTCGGCCTAGTGGGAATGTGGTTGCACAATTTCACGGAAATCACGCAATGTGTTCATGATTTGCAGCATTTTGTTTGAAACTGAGCACTCCTGTGAACTTTGGAAGCCAATCTTAACCAATCAGGATGGAGTGTGAGAAATCTGAAAGACCGGTTTCGTTGAATGGCTCTAGAGAGACTGTGTACCAATTTGCGTGATGTTTGGACAAAATCTGTAGGTGTACTGTGCAAAAACTTTTTTTGCACAAAGCGGCCTCCTGGTGGCGCTATAACAGGCCGTTCTGGAAAGTTTGGGGCAGAGGTTCATCGTTGGCATCCAGGGAGTGTGTGTGCAAAATTTGGCATCGACCGGGTTAACGGTGGCCGAGATTAGCTGCTCACGGACACACGGACGGACACACGGACGGACGGACGGACACACGGACGGACGGAGTGCAAAACATACTCTCCCCCCATGCCTTCGGCCTGGTGGAGACAAATATAAAGAATTTGAATCCACCATTAATAACTCATCATTCCAATATGTTCTGGGAGAAAAGTCCAACTGCACAGTTTTGGCAGCAAAATACGTGTGGAGTTGTCATCAACTGAGGGACAGCCAGTGGACAGTAGAGACAGGTATATCTGTCTGAACAGGGTCATTAAGTTGCTGTTATGTTTATGTTTGTTAATTTATTGCTAGAGAGAGACTTGAGAGACACCGATCACATATTGCTAGAGAGAGAGAGAGAGAGAGAGAGAGAGACACTAGTACTAGTGGCACAGTAGCAGGGAAAAAGCTGTTATTGAAGCGTGTTGTGTGGGTGGAGAATAGATGCTCTCTGGCATCGGGTGGGGGTTCTAAATTGATCGTCCCCTCTCCCTGCCATCTTTGAAACTCTCACACATTCAACAACAAGGGTGGCCATTCAGCCAGAATGCCTGCAGAATGGGACACGTGGACATTGGAATTGCTGAAAATAATTTAACCCGTTTTGACCCGAGATCAGATTCTAAAAATGTTCTTCTATACATCCTGACAGTTTTCTGAAAAAGCTACGTTTCTATGTCAGTCGTTCTTCGATTTCTCCAAAGATAGCAGACCTACAAGCTCTGCTATTTTTCAATAGCTATAAAGCATGACATAATGCTAACACCAAAAGGGGTTCCCACCCCAAAATGGGTTAAATGGGGCGACCGACCGGACCACGCCCATTTTAAAACGTGACGTTTACACGTGTAGACAGCCTGACTAAAGTGGTCTGCATCGCTGTTTTGATGTGCACAGCTGGCCTGGCCGTGAAAAATGCGAGCGAATGCGACGCACATTTTATGCCAATTTTAGCCGAGCAGAAGGCAACAGAAAGTGCGTCTGTGATTAGCTTAACGTGGCGTCAAATCAATTATCCAAACGGGGGCGAAACTTCTTCCACACGTCTGAAAAGTCATGGGAAAAGGGAGCGATTAGCGGGCCAAACCGAAACATCAAAGAGCTTTTATAATCGCACCTGTGGAAGTTAAGTGTCACGGCCTGTTGCTTTTTATATAAGCTCCAGGAGGACAGGTCAGGTCACAGCTCTGTCCTTCTGCTTTAAAGGGATAGTTCAGATTTTTTTAACTTAAGTTGTATGAAATACTTGCCATTAATATAGTGGTTGCAACTGTATTAATCGATTGACTAATTGAGTCCCGTGGTGGGAGTTCTGCTCTGGTTTTAGTGAATATTAAGTAGTTCCGGTCATTTTGTGGGGGGGCACTGGGGGCCACGCAGTAAAAGTAAATTAATCCACAAAACTAACATCATTTGTATTGTTGACCTATTTCTAAAATATTAGTGCAACTTTCGTTATTTTTTTACCCCTCTGTCACACAGAACCATGTTTTTTGTGTCCATATCACTACGCCCAAAAAGTAGTTCCATGTGATGGAGGGGTCAAAGTTGAACGAAAGTGTCGCTAATATTTTATAAATAGGTCAACAATACAAATTACGTTCGTTTTGTGGATTAATTTACTTTTACTGCGTGGCCCCCAGTGCCCCCCCACAAAATGACCGGAACTACTTAATATTCACTAAAACCAGAGCAGAACTCCCACGTCGGGACTCGGCAATCAATTAATACAGTTGCAACCACTAAATTAATGGCAAGTATTTCATACAACTTAAGTTAAAAAAATCTGAACTATCCCTTTAAATTATAATTAATGAGTCAAGGTAGGGCTGGACGGTATGGAATATAACATGTATAATATCATGGAATAACTTGAAACACTAAAGGTAATGGTATACACTGTACTGTATACGATATGTGATATATGATATAGTACTTTATTGTCAGTTCACACTGAAATGTGTCTTGCGACACAGCAGCCAAGTATGCAGAACACATATACACACATTTGACATTATATAACACAAAATAACAAGTACACCAGATCTCCTTCCTGAAGGTATAGCAACCTATATTCTCCATACAAAACATGCTTAGTATTAGAGGTGATATTACTTGCCAACCTTAGGATGCGGTTATCATACGTAGATGTATAAAGTTTCTGAAGTTGTTGTCAATAACAATACCGCATGGCACAATACAGTATGTTTTTATAGGGGCGCTAGACCCTGGTATACTCGGCTATATTTCACAGTGAACTTTACGTCATAGTGTCTGAGAAAATCGGCTTAGTGTCTTTTATGCTTTTATTTCAACCCGACTTGACTACTGTAATGCACTGTATGTTGGTGTTACCCAAGCCTGCCTGTCACGACTACAGTTAGTCCAAAACGCGGCCGCTCGCCTCTTAACAGGGACACGGAAGTATGACCACATCTCCCCCATCCTTGCCTCCCTACACTGGCTTCCTGTGTGCTACAGGATCCAGTTTAAGATTTTAAAGTTTGCTTTTAAGTCTGTAAATGGGTTGGCACCAGTCTATATTTCAGAATTTGTAACTCCCAAAATATCGACCAGGGCCCTGAGGTCGACTGACCAGTCACTTCTCAGGATCCCTAAATCAAAGCTGGAATTATAGTCATTTTCTGTTGTAGCACCCACACCGTGGAATGAACTTCCACCTCATGTCAGAGCTTCTCAGTCCTTGACTGTGTTTAAATCACGTCTGAAAACTCACTTGTACTCCTTGGCATTTGAACATACTGTATAACTGATTAAGAGTTACTGCTTCCACTGCATTGTGTCCTTATGTTGCCCTGTTTATGTACTGTTGTTGTTGTTGCTTTTTTAGTATTTCCTTGTGTACAGCACTTTGTTTCAACCTTGTTGTATAAAAATGTGCTTTATAAATAAAGTGGATTGGATTGGATTGGATAGTGTCTATTTTTGAGTGGTGCAAAACCACTCCAAAGAACAGCAATGTCTGTGAGTATGTCCTCACCTATGTGACTATGAGTACCAGTAGGGGCAAAAGGGGCACTGTTGTGCCAGAAACAGAGAGAGCGAGATAGTGTTGCACTGTTGCCTGCTAATTACACAGAGAGAGGGAGAGAGAGAGGGAGAGAGAGAGAGAGAGAGGGGGGGGGGCAGGGGGAGAGGGGAGTTGCACCACTCAGTTCACACAGGTGTGATTTTGTCCTACACAAAGATTACATTCCCGTTGACAATGAATGGAGAGTTTTTACGTCATAGTGTCTGAGCAAATATAGGCATAGTGCCTTTTTTACGTCACGATAGTAAGAGCGCCCCTCACTTCTCAATGGTGTGATTATTTTCCCTTTAACCCATTCTGACCTGAGATCAGATTCATACGAGGTTTCCGCCGGACACACACTGGTCTGATGACCCCATTCTGACCTGAGATCAGATTCTAAAAATGTCAGTCGCTCTTCAATTTTTCAAAAATAGCAGACCTACAAGCTCGTATCGCGCCACTCGGTGGCGCGATATGAGCTTGTAGATCTGCTATTTTTAAATAGCTAAAGCATAACATGATGCTGACACCAAAATGGGTGCCCGGTCAGAATGGGTTAAATGCTTCTAACTGAACTAACAGAAAACAAAATGTCTCAAAATAACACACGTTAGTAATAAATGCAAATCAAGCTGCCAGAGAGTTAAAATACAACTTGACTTCAACTGACTTCCGAAGCAAAACAAAAAGCTCTCCCGTTCAGCACAGTATTGTCAAAACCAACACCGTAAGGGCAAATTCATAACCTTAATAAATACCATTCATACCATCCAGAGAGAGCTAGTTCGCTCGCTGTCTCAGAGAGAGCAGACTGACTTCAACTGAATTCGTCGAAGTTGCAAAATACTTCATATCATATCAAACGTGAACACAGTATACATTGAAAATGAAGTCCAGGGACCGATTTGTTCAGTAGCTGTAAATGGTAAATGGTGCATTTATATAGCGCTTTACATAGATTGTGCATTACATTCACACATTCATACACAGATTGCGGCGGAAGCCATGCAAGGCACCAACCAGCACATCGGGAGCAATTTGGGGTTCAGTGTCTTGCCCAAGGACACTTCGACATGTAGACAGGAGGAGCCTGGATTCGAACCGCCGACCCACGGATCATTGGACGACCTGCTCTACCTCCTGAGCCACAGTCGCAACTGTAGCGTTGGGCGGCTGTCCAATGATCCCTGGGTCGGCGGTTCGAATCCCGGCTCCTCCTGTCCACATGTGGAAGTGTCCTTGGGCAAGACACTGAACCCTACATTGCCTCCAATGAGTCGGTCGGTGTGAGCTCGCCACCGTCGGTGTGTGAATGTGGGAATAAGTGAGGACGCTGGCGTCGACTACATGTTCGCCGCTTCACCTCCCAATGAATGAACCATTCATTGTAAAGCGCTTTGAGAGCACTCGGAAAAGCGCAGTTAATAAAAATGCAATTCATTATTATTATTATGTCTTGGTGATATTATCACTCGCGCACCGACATAATATATGAACACCTGTGTGGGCAAAGCTTTAAAGTGCATATTTAATACAGCAGACAGGCACTGCCCATTGTGTATAATTCACTCATTAGACAGTATAGAGAACAGCTGCTGCCCCCCCCCCCTGCCCCCCCCTTTCCCCTTGGCTCCATCAACCACCTTCACTCTCCCTCCTTATCATGCCAAACGCACATTCTGCATGTCTCCTTCTGAGAGAGAGCCATGCTGAGTGACGAACGATGAGCAACTTCTAAGGGAGAGGCTCCCCCTGTCCCTTTGTCCAGATCAGTGGCCTTGTGGTTAGAGTGTCCGCCCTGAAACTGGGAGGTCGGGGTTCAATCGATCCCCGGCCGGGTCACATACCAAAGACTGTAAAAATGGGACCCAGTGCCTCCCTGCTTGACACTCAGCATCAATGGGTTGGACTGGGGGGTCAAATCTACTAATCAAATGATTCCCGAGCGCGGCACGGCTGCAGCTCACCGCTCCCAAGAGATGGTCTCTAAACTGCCTCCCCCTGGCCAGCCGGGGCGCCTGATGGAGGGGAAAGGAACTGGTTGGAATAACGTGTTCCTTCCACGCGCTACGTCCAACCAGGGAAACTCCCCCCTGTCAGGTGTAAAGGAGCAACTTGGACACTCAGGCATGAAGGAAGCATGAGTTCAAGTCCGTTGCTCTCCCCTTGTCCCCCATATAGACCGATTCTGTAGCGGGTCTCATGGTCGCAGCCTACGTATTTCCTGTAGGCGGACTCGACGTAGCTGCGGGGGTAAAACCCTCACCAGGCGCACCTCTTCCACTACAGTGAACGGCAGAGTGACTGATGTTAGTTTGCCTCAAACTTTACTCCTTTACCTGCTTTTTTACTAACACTAACATTACAAAGATGCCCAGAACATCGAGATGAACCTGTGTAGTTTATGGCTGCTCCAACAGTAGTGGCAACATAAAAAAATAAAAAAACGGAATGTCAAAATATCCACCGTGGTGTCTGAGACCAGAGCCATTGAGTAATGGTTGAGAGTTGAGACAAATCAGTGAAGGGTCCTGAAAGATACATAATTTCAGTCTTACCAATACCCAATCTTTCTGTTTTATGAACACAAGGCTGCTGTATTTTATACCTAAGCATTTAAAGTATGAGGTATAAAGTACAGCAGCCTTGTGTTAATAAAACTGAAATATTTGGTATTGGGTAAGACTGGCTAAGACTGGTAAGTTATGTATCTTTCACTGCTTCGTCTCAACCATTACTCAATGGCTCTGGTCTCCGCCACCGCGGTGGATATTAGACATTCCGCTTTTTTTTATTTTTTATGTTGCCACTACTGTTGGAGCAGCCATAAACTACACAGGTTCATCTCGATGTTCTGGGCATCTTTGTAATGTTAGTGTTAGTAAAAAAGCAGGTAAAGGAGTAAAGTTTGAGGCAAACTAACATCAGTCACTCTGCCGTTCACTGTAGTAGAAGAGGTGCGCCTGGTGAGGGTTTTACCCCCGCAGCTATGTCGAGTCCGCCTACAGGAAATACGTAGGCTGCGACCATGAGACCCGCTACGGAATCGGTCTATATGGGGACTAGGTTGGTGGAGGGTGTGTAGAGCCCAGGATCACATTAGATGATTGACACAGGGGTGAAAAATGGGTTACAAAATCGTGGGATAAAAATAATATATATAAAAAGAGATGGTTTCACTGCGGTAACGTGTGTGACAAATCGTACGACTTTGACTTTTGTCCCATGTCTGCACTGACTCCAGTCCTCCAACAGCGCCACCTAAAGGCATGATGAAGAGACAGACAACAGAGCCTCAAGATCTCACTTTTTTTCGCTTTGATCTGCTCCGACAACGCTGTGATTCATCTGAGGTATCACATCTGCTCCAACAGTGCATTTCTGTACAAAAGAGGCTCCAATTGAGACAGAGGAGAGAAATTAGCTTGGGGGTACGGTGGGGAAGGGGGGGGGGGATGTCATCTCTCCCTCTGCCCTGGTTCATCTCTCCTTATCACACTCCTTTCCACCAGATTACTTTGTCACTTAATCTCTGCTCTCCGAAAAACTCAACTCCGTCTCTGACGTTTCTCCTCTGATGAAAGGGACACGCCGGAGAGAGAGAGGGAGAGAGAGAGAGAGAGGAGACTGAAGGAGGGATGAGATGAGAGGGGAGATATCGACGTGCCCCCCCCCATGGTGATGGAGGTCAGTGACCCCTGGTCTTGTCAGCCCCGTTCCCACGGGGAGGGCAGATACCATTAGCGGTCTCTGTTCCGCTGCACATTACCAGCCTGTAAATATAGAACCATCACCACAACACAGCTCAGCGTTTGAGGAGAGAAGCATGATGATGAGCTCATAAAAAAAGCCACCGTGGCTTCACAGAAAATGACCTGTTCCTTGTTTTGATCTCTCCTTTTTGCCTAGAAGAGAATGAACCTCAGGCCTGCTGTTAATACGGACGGCCGTGACCGAACGGGTAGAGTCTAGTGAATGAACCTCAGGCCTGCTCTTAAAACCCATTCTGACTCTTCAGATTCAAAAAATGTCTTCTACATCCTGACAGTTTTCTGAAAAAAAGCTATGTTTCCTTGTCAGTCGTTCTTCGATTTTTCAATAGCTAAAGCATAACTTAATGCTAACACCAAAAGGGGTGCCCGGCTCCCGCCCAAAATGGGTTAATAGCGTCCACCGTTACCAGTTGTAATAGATGTACGTATGAGCAAAAAGACAACAAGTGTATGTGTGCGTGCGTGTGTACACACGTGCTCTCTATAAATGTATAAACTAGAGAGAGAGAGATCAGTGCTGCTATAGTAATGATGAATAGTGAAAATAGACAATCTACAAACTCACAATACGTGATTCAATTTGTTGTGAACTATACCGGTAATGTTTTTTATTCTTTATAGGGATGCCAGGTTGAAAGTGGTTAACGGATGTGTTACCGTATTCCCACCGAGGTGAAATATGATCTGTGAATCCTCGCCGAGCGAGCGAGCGGACCTCTTCGGGAAACGCAGCCACTATGATGAATAGCTTCTCACTGTTGTGCTGATGGTGGGCTAACACACTCCCCCCGGAGCCCCCCGGAGCAGGGGAGACGCTGCCATCCTCCCCCATGAGCCCCCCGGAGCCCCCCGGAGCAGGGGAGACGCTGCCATCCTCGGTGCAAATCAAATGCGTGATTTATTTGTTCGACAAGGGCACGAGGAAACCAACCCAGGCCCCCCCCCCCAAAAGGCAGGATATAAGGGTATAGGACAGGCCTGTCACAATCTTTACACCATCGCCTGATCACAATTATTTGAGATATAATAACCACAATTAAAGTTTTTCAAAAATATGCAGAAATCTATAAGATCTATAAGCTTAGGTTGTAAGCTTGTAGATAAACTATGTATTTCCGCTATTTTGTAAATCTTTTGGAAAGAAAAACATTACATTTGTCAGTGATTTCTTTGTATATTTAATTAAGTTATTTGTGATTACAAACAAAGCCTAAAAGGCAAACGGAAATCCAAATTGTAACGTTCCGATGTTCAATTAAAAAAACAAAACACACAATTAAATGGCTAATGTAAATGGCAATTATTTGTGATTGAATTGTCAACTACAATGTGTAAACGTGTGACAGCCCTAGATAAAGGAAGGCAAAAGATACAATAATACAGTCTAGGTTGTAAGACGTTCAATAAATCTTTGTGAAGAGCTTGTTTGCCTGCTTGATTGGGTTCAGGGATTTCCTACAGCTTCTTGTTCAACCATAAAGGCACTTTTTTCCGAAGCTCTGCACCAGTTGGTACAGTGGGGAGGCTTTGATGCATTCTATTAATCCATTCTGGGCAGGAACCCCTTTTGGTGTTTTAAGCATTATGTTATGCTTTAGCTATTGAAAAATAGCAGATCTACAAGCTCATAGCGCTGCACCGAGTGCCGCGCTACGAGCTTGTAGGTCTGCTATTTTTGACGACCGACATAGAAACATAGCTTTTTCAGAAAACTTTCAGGATGTAGAAGACATTTTTTTAAATCTGATCTCAGCTTGTAGATCTGCTATTTTTGAAAAATCGCGAAAATGTGGCGCGAATCTTTCAATATATATATTCTTTCAGAGTGAACATTTTTAACTCAAATATTTGCTTCTGGGGGGGGGGTCCCTGGAACAACATATTTTCAGATTGGGGTCGGTGGCCAAATACATAATTTTTTTTGGGGTCCTTTACATGAAATCGTTTAAAAACCACTGATATAGAAACATGGGTTTTTTTCAGAAAACTGTCAGGATCTATTCTAGAATGCATTTGTAGAATCAGGTCTAAATGGGTTAATCCTCTGAACTCTGCCAGATCATGTTGTCTCATATCTGCTTTACAACGGATTATATTCTCATACTCCTCGACTGCAACAGCAAGAGAGTGTCAGACTGATTATGTTTCCGCTCTGAGTGCGATGCGGGAAAGGTATTCAATTTTCTCTTTACTTACGTAAAAGTAAGTAATACTGCAATATAGAAGTAGAATGAAAAAATACTTGAGTAAAAGTAACACGGTATTGGTATCAAAGTAGAAAGTACTTATTATGCAGAATGCCCGACTTCATTGAAATTATGAACGATATCCGATTATTTGCATCTTAGATCGTCTTAGATTGTCATATGCTTATGTGTGGTTTAGCCCTATGAAATGTATGAAATGCATGCTACCTATGTACAATATGAGCATCAAAGCAATATTTCAAATACTTTGTATTAACACGTGCATTCCATATATTATTCCATAGGGCTGGACCACACATGGACAAATTACATCATTAACTTATTATGGGAATTGTCCCCATTGAGTGAAAGATGACCTATTTCTAAAATAAATAAAATATGTTAAATGATCGTGGGCAATTATAATGTATCAAGATCCTTTTAAGTGGTTAACTGTTCATATAGTCGGCATTAGTCCTCACTAATGAGGACTGATATAATCGTGGAGATAGGGTTGAAAAAAGTGTTACTTTAAAGCGCAAATAACATGCATTTTAAAACTGCTTTTAATATTTAATATCATATTGTGTATATCCCTCAAAGTTATTTATAATGGTTTGAGCCTCAATCACCACTCTGATATAACCAGGCCTTGTCATTTCTTTCTGGACTTTGAAAGCAGTTTTAGCTGCTATACCACAATGTCCTGAGGTGGTGGGGTGCTGATATGCAGATTATTTAATATTTTAGTCATTATAATACTGATGCTAGATAAAATCAACAATGGTGGACATTGTAAACAAAGTGGAAATGCAAATTTGGAACTGAAGACTGAATATAAGGAGGAATTATACAAAGTAGGGTGACATTGATGACATCACGTTGAGGACAAAATCAGTTGAGCTGTTCCTGAGAGCAATTTCCATTAAAACTAATAATATGATATGAAAACCTGATTGTTCAAAATTGGTTATTTGTGGGGATAGAAAACACATATGGGAGCTCCAAAAACACAAAAGAAATGGAAAAAGTTAAATGTTATGTTATAGGTCCTTTAACGCTATCCCATTGTCCGGGGGAACAAAACATAATTTGTCGGAAATAAAATAGTGCTTTTTTCCCCTATATTTTCGGTGATGAAGTCACTTCAGTAAGAATCGCTGACAATCATCAAAGCACTGCTCTCTCTCTATGTCACTCACACACACACACTCACACACACACACACACACACACACACACACACACACACACACACACACACACACACACACACACACAAGCACGCACCCACTCACTCACTGACTGTAAGCCGTGTACTAAGGGCAGTCTGTCTCTGTGACCCTTGTTGGTCCTCTCTCTCTCTACTCACAGAGACTGGCATTCACAACAGGACACAGCCCGGCATAATGCTGCCAGTGTGCTAGTACTGTACGGCACGCCTGCACGCACGCACGTACGCACGCACGCACACCTGACTCTCTCCACCGCATAATGCGTTACGCTTCACCTGCGTCTCTCTGTAAGAAGCCAACAAGGCGAGGCTGTATTAAGTGGCACACACTATTAACCCATTTTGGCCGGGAACCCCTTTTGGTGTTAGCATTATGCTATGTTTTAGCTATTGAAAAATAGCAGATCTACAAGCTCATAGCGCGCCACCGAGTGGCGCGCTATGAGCTTGTAGGTCTGCTATTTTTGAAGAATCGTGCCTCAGATCTTTGAATATATATGTTTGTTTGTGTTTCAGTTTTTAACTAAAATCTTTGCTTCTGGGGAGGTCCCTGGAACAACATATTTTCAGATGGGGGGTCGGCGGCCAATTACATATATTTTTTGGGGTCCTTGACATGAAATATTGAGAACCACTGATATAGAAACATGAGGTTTTTCAGGAAAAAAAGGCATTTTTTAAATGTCGACGTCAGGCCAAAATGGCTTAAAGGACAATATCCCTGCTTCATGAGGTCAAATCATCATCCTTCCCACCCCAGAGAGAGAGACTGAGGCCAGAGCGGCTTCTGGAAGCTTCCATCCATGGCTGGAATTATGGGAGACCGACCGGAACCGACCGGAAGGACACTTTGGTCCTCCTCTCAGGCCAAACCGCTCCGTGGAAACACCTGTGCAACTAAGCAGCAGTGGTGGAAAATAACTATAAGCTCATTTACATAAGTGCTGTACTTAAACCGTTTAGGCCTGACGTAATATGACGTAAATACCTCATGTTTCTGTATCAGTGGTGCTCAATATTTCATGTCAAGGACCCCAAAAATTATATGATCCCCCCCCCATCTGAAAATATGTTGTTCCAGGAACCTCACCAGGAGCAAAGATTTGAGTTAAAAATGTTTGCTCTGAAAGAATATATATTCAAAGATTTTGAATCTTTGAATTCACTATTGAAAAATAGCAGCTACGAGCTTGTAGGTCTGCTATTTTTCAATAGCTATAAAGTATAACATAATGCTTATAGTTAAAACAGCAAAAGGGGGTTCCCGCCCAGAATGGGTTAAGTACGATTTTGTGGCCGACTATAAAACTACACTCAAACTAAAACACGACTAAAACTGAATAGAATTCTATTTAAAAAAAAGGCTCTGACTAAAACTGAATGGAAATTGGTCTGTCAAAGTCCACCACGGTTCGTGATCATCTTCGCCGAAGCACGGCAGGTATAAAATAGATCAGATTAAGATCAGATGCACTGCAGTGAAACGCTGCTGCTGAATGGATGCACTGTCTCTTCCCCAGAGAGAGACTGGGTGGGGAGGGGGATGTTAGGACGTTTCCACTGGGTTCTGGAGGGGGGGGCGCACAAACGCACCTACACACACACTGACACTCAGGGGCAGGCACACGTGCAACAGGAGCATGCAGGACTGCAGCGGACACACACACACATCAAATACCGGTATACATGCACGCTGACATGTGCACAAATACAGCTGATGTAAATAGGTTTTTCAATGTAATGAGTCCCAGGATGGTAAATGGTGCATTTATATAGCGCCTTTATCCAAGGCGCTTTACAGAGATTGTGCATTACATTCACCATTCACACACACATTCATACACCGATGGCAGCGGAAACCATGCAAGGCACCAACTAGCACATCGGGAGCAATTAGGGGTTCAGTGTCTTGCTCAAGGACACTTCGACAATAACTCTGGGGGAGCCCGGGTTCGAACTGGCAAACTTACGGTTACCATCCAGGCACTCTACCCCTGAGCCACCGCCGCCCATCCATGCAGGGATGGTCTTTTAGAATGAGTCCCAGGATGCAGGGATGGTCTTTTAGAAATGAGTCCCAGGATGCAGGGATGGTCTTTTTGAAATGAGTCCCAGGATGCAGGGATGGTCTTTTAGAGATGAGTCCCAGGATGCAGGGATGGTCTTTTAGAGATGAGTCCCAGGATGCAGGGATGGTCTTTTAGAAATGAGTCCCGGGATGCAGGGATGGTCTTTTAGAAATGAGTCTCGGGATGCAGGGATGGTCTTTTAGAGATGAGTCCCAGGATGCAGGGATGGTCTTTTAGAATGAGTCCCAGGATGCAGGGATGGTCTTTTAGAATGAGTCCCAGGGACATTTTATGAGTCCCACTTCAACCACGTTAGGAGTCATATTTTGCCATTTTCTTTACAAATTGCAGCATTTAACTCCCATTTCATTTTATATGGTTATAATGTGGTTATATTCATGTAGAAAACAGAATAAAAAATGATTACTATAACTAAAGCTAGCAAAATAAACTAGAATAAAAAACAGTACAGTAGTACAGTAGTGCATCCCGTGGATGCAGAGGTCGTTGTTTTATTGCGTTTAAAACCCCAAAACAAACCGAGGTCAATGAACCGTCTTCAGATACGATCCAGTGAGACATGGAGTACCACTGCAACCTCCTCTGTCCCCTGTGACCCAGTGTAACAGTACACCTGTAACCAGAACCCTGCACTGGGCCGGGTCACTGCTGCAGAGACACACTCACACACTGCACTGCCATGCACGGACCCACACAATCTATCAGAAACACACAGAGTGCAGTGTTTTTCCATTGATGCCTCATGCCTCATGCTCAGCTGTTTGAAAATAGCAAATCTACAAGGGAGCTTATTTAACCCATTTTGACCTGGGAACGATTCTAAAAATGTCTTCTACATCCTGACAGTTTTCTGAAAAAGCTATGTCTCTATGTCAGTCGTTCTTCGATTTTTCAAAAAATAGCAGACCTACAAGCTCGTATGAGCTTGTAGATCTGCTATTTTTCAATAGCTAAAGCATAACATAATGCACTGGGCCGGGTCACTGCTGCAGAGACACACTCACACACTGCACTGCCATGCACGGACCCAGGGCTGGACTGGGACAAAAATTCGGCCCGGGGCATTTTCGCGTGAATTTGGCCTAGACCGACCGGCCCACCACAACCTGCAGCGCGCAGATAGCAGAAACTCTACCAGACCGCTCCGTCGAGGCACACACAAACAAACAAGCCCTAATAATACCACCACTTTTACAGAACATAAATGATACAAACCAACAGACAACTAACTACACAACCCTTTGTAGAGGGTTTATTTGTCACTCACTGATATACAGGTACAGTGACATTACCATGATGGCAGAATGGCAGCACGCCCAGACCTTTCCTGGTGGCCTGCCGCCTATTGGCCTGCCTGTCGGCCTACGGTCGCGGCCCATCGGGAAAACGCCCGGTATGCCCGGTGGCCAGTCCAGCCCTGGACCCACACAATCTATCAGAAATACACAAAGTACAGTGTTTTTCCATTGATGCCTCCATGCCGTCTGTTCTGGCTGCAAATACCATGAGGGGCGGCGGTGGCTCAGGGGTAGAGTGGCTGGATGGTAACCGCAAGGCTGCCAGTTCGAACCGTACTGTAACGCTACACCTGCTGTAACCAGAACCCTGCACTGGGCCGGGTCACTGCTGCAGCTGCAGAGATACACTCACACACTGCACTGCCATATACGGACCCATACAATCTATCAGAAATACACACAAAGTGCAGTGTTTTTCCATTGATGCCTCATGCCGTCTGTTCAAAGTCGCAGTGTGCCGCTGGTTCGACTCCCGAGCCTGACACGGCCTTTACTGCATGTCATCCCCCATCTCTCTCCCGTTTCCTGTCAGAGTACAGCATCTTGCAATGGGTCTGGTCCACAAGATTCGATACACCACCAAGATACCCATGTACCTGTCTAAATACTTCCTTAATGTAAACGAAGTCCACACCCACAACACCAGAGGGAGTGCAACAAACCATGTACAACCCAGATTCGGCACAAACAAGGGACTAAATTATTTTCGCTCCTATGCCACCAAAATGTGGAACGCCCTACCAACAGTCATTAAGACATGTGAATCCCTTGACTCCTTCAAAACCGCTCTCAAAGGGCACCTACGGATGGCTGCAATTCGAAACTGGCCTCTGTAAAATCTGAATCCCCCCCCCCCCAACCCCATTTCCCCTCACTGTATATGTATCTTTTCCCTTTTTGCTTCCTCTATGATGAATTCCTGTTCTGTTCTTTAGCTACATAGAAGTGTCTATTTGTATGTCTCTAAATGTTTTGATGAATTGAACAATGTGGACCCTGTTGTAAACAAGTGTAATGCTTAATTGGGTCGTCCACTCACAGTTAACAGTCTTTGTATTGAGTTTGTGCTTAAAATGTACTGTAAATTCTACAAACTGTTAATAAATATTTCAATCAATCAATCAAAGCCTACTGTCTGTCCCTTCAAAAAACCAATAAAAGGTGTAAGCCGCAAAAGAATATCTAAAAAAAAAAAAAACAGAAGTTTGCTCTGAAAGAATATATATTCAAAGATTTGCAACACATTTTCACGATTTTTCAAAAATAGCAGACCTACAAGCTCGTAGAGCGCCACTCGGTGGCGCTCTACGAGCTTGTAGATCTTAGAAAACACCAAAAGGGGTTCCCGACCCACACAATCTATCAGCAATACACAAAGTGCAGTGTTTTTCCATTGATGCCTCCATGCCGTCTGTTCTGGCTGCAACAAATGCCATGCGGCATTTGGCAGTCTGCAGGTAGACAGGGAGAGAGCGTGTGCGCATGCGTGTGTGTGTGTGTGTGAGTGTGCGTGTAATTGTACAACTTCATGTGTGAAAAACTGTGTATTTGCGTGAGCTAGACGTGTGAAGACCTGTGTCTGTCTCTGTGCCAGTGTGTGTGTGTGTGTGTGTGTGTGTGTCTGTGTGTGTGTGCGTGTGTGCGTGCGTGCATCTGGCTCCCCGGGTGTATGATGGTATCTCAAAGGAGGAAAAAAGGAGATATAAATTATAATTATAGCAGCAGAACAGACAGCAGGATAATGATGATCTGCAGCCACTTTCGCTCAAAACCGTCAAAGTGTCTGTCTTCTCTTCTCTCACATATACTGTACATTCTCCTATTGTCACTGTCATGGCTCGTATATTTGACTGTAACCCATTCTGGGCGGCAACCCCCTTTTGGTGTTTTAAGCATTATTATTACACTTTAGCTATTGAAAAATATCAGATCTACAAGCTCGTAGCGCGGCACCGAGTGCCGCGCTACGAGCTTGTAGGTCTGATATTTTTAGAAAGATAGTGAAAATGTGGCGCAAAAATCTTTGAATATATATATTATTTCACAGCAAACGTTTTTTTAACTCAAAACTTTGCTTCCGGGCGGTCACTGTCTGGAACAACATGTTTTCAGATGGGGGGTCGGCGGCCAATTACATATCATTTTTGGGGTCCTTGACATGAAATAGTTTGAGCACACTTTGATATAGAAACATAGGGTTTTTTCAGAAAACTGTCATGAATTAGAAGACATTTAGTAAATTTTGACGTCAAGCCTGAATGGGTTAAACCAAAATAGATATACAGAGACATGGAGGGACAGGGAGAGAAAGCAAAAAAAAAAAAGATAAATAAAAGACATATAGATTTCTATGACTTGTGACTGACAGCTGGATGATACAGAGACAGACAGTGAAAGGTTTGGGCCTTTTCTTGTCAAGTTCTTGAGTTTTTTTCTGCTCTGTGCAGACATAACCTTGAGAAGAATATATACACACACACACCCACAGGCGCGCACACAAACACACGCACATACAACACTTCTGAATGAAAGGGGTTGTGGGATTGAAGCTGTCCAAAAATTTCTAGACAGGTTTATATCTATATCTAGTCTACTGCCGAAGAGAGACAGAGACACACGCACACGCACACGCACACGCAGTGGTTGCACCACTCAAAAATAAACAATATTAGAGTTTCTTTTAATATAAAAAACAGGAGTTACATAAGTAATTTCACCAAATGTATGCAGCTCTATTTATATCTATTTATACAGCGCCTTTATCCAAGGCACTTTACATAGATTGTGCATTACATTCACCCATTCATACACACATTCATACACCGATTGCGGCGGAAGCCATGCAAGGTACCAACCAGCACATCGGGAGCAATTTGAGGTTCAGTGTCTTGCCCAAGGACACTTCGACATGTAGACAGGAGGAGGAGCCGGGATTCGAACCGCCGACCCATGGATCATTGGACGACCTGCTCTACCTCCTGAGCCACAGTCGCCCCTCTATTTGGCGCTCGGTGGGTGGCACAGTAAAGTCCCTGCCCACCACCACCACCACCACCACCACAGAGGTTGTGGGTTCAAATTCAAATCTACGGCTTTGTGGAGCGTCTTGAGAGGCGAACACAAGCTCTTCCATCTCACTGACGGTATCACTATTATCTCCACCGTTCACTCACCACGGCAATTTGTACAAACGCAAAGAAAGAATCTCTTATCGCCGGTCCTACGTCTCCTAGGACTCAGAATCAGCGTTTGACTGTTGTGTTAATGAGCGTATTATGTTTCCCTCTTTGGCCACGTTCAACCGGCGAAGGAGAAACTCCCACGAGGAGTGGAACTCATTAGCCTGTCACTAAACATTCCTCTCAACTGTTATGAGTATAATTTACGACCACATTATCTGAGTTCCTCAGACGTGTATTGTATACTTGTTGGAGAACATGAATGGAGTGAATCTGGTCTGTAATGGGAATTTTAGAATGCCAACTACAGTGCCAGATATATGCATTATTGTGTATTTATCTTCCTTCCATTAAGTCTCTTTGCTCACCAATGTGCTCTATTTCATGCAGCTGTCAATCTAACAGCTAACTTGACTCCATGCACACACTCATGTGGGAGCCATTGAACACTGGAACCACCAGCCCAATGGAGATTGCTGGAAGACACATTAACCAAATAGACTTGTGGGTCAACTGAAAACAGAGCGAAAGGACAGAACTATTTACCTTCGGGTGAGATCCGCATACAATCGAATCTAGTGAGCCTACGTAAATCAAATAGTTCCTGTCTCTTCAATGTGTTTCATGTGATATGTTTGATACCTATCTGTATCTAAATAACTTTTATTTCCATGTAGATAATTTCCCGAGTGATGACAATTCCATTTAGCAAATTCCACGTGATGATATATAAAAATAAAATCGTAATAGATAGCTGTATCAACATGTATGTCATTCTATAAATCTCCTGGGCCATGTAACACCCTAATAATGTATATGTATGATTGTTCTATGTGGCATTCTAATATTTCCATTACAGGTCCCTGGTTATAATTTACAAGACAAGATAAAGCTAGAGCAGTGGCTCTCAAAGGACACCACTGCAGTCCTTGGGGAGGTTCCAAGGGGGGCCCCAGCAAAATGAGTTAATATACCATCAAAATCTGTTTAACGGTCCATTTTAACCCTATAATACACCAGCTGAAAATAGCAAATGTACAAGTGAGTTTATTTATTTTTTTTAAATTGGGGGGGGGGGGGCACATATCTTGTATGGGGGTCCCCTCTGGCACAAAATATGTCCAATGGGCTGTCCACTCCACCGTCAAATAAATGTTAATGTGGGGGTCCTTGATATGATACAGTGTGAGAGAGAATGACTGACATAGAAACTTAGCTTTTTCAGGAAAAAAGAGAGAATGCCCCGACATGTTACCAAGGTCTCCATTTACATTTGTTGCACTTGGAGGAATAATAAAATGGATTAAGTAGCAGTATGAGGGCATGGGGTAACTGCAGTATGAGGGCATGGGGTAACTGCAGTATGAGGGCATGGGGTAACTGCAGTATGAGGGCATGGGGTAACTGCAGTATGAGGGCATGGGGGCATTAACTCATAGCAGTATGAGGGCACGGGGGCATTAACTCATAGCAGTATGAGGGCACGGGGGCATTAACTCATAGCAGTATGAGGGCACGGGGGCATTAACTCATAGCAGTATGAGGGCACGGGGGCATTAACTCATAGCAGTATGAGGGCATGGGGGCATTAACTCATAGCAGTATGAGGGCATGGGGGCATTAACTCATAGCAGTATGAGGGCACGGGGCATTAACTCATAGCAGTATGAGGGCACAGGGGCATTAACTCATAGCAGTATGAGGGCACGGGGCATTAACTCATAGCAGTATGAGGGCACGGGGCATTAACTCATAGCAGTATGAGGGCACGGGGCATTAACTCATAGCAGTATGAGGGCATGGGGCATTAACTCATAGCAGTATGAGGGCACGGGGCATTAACTCATAGCAGTATGAGGGCACGGGGCATTAACTCATAGCAGTATGAGGGCACGGGGGCATTAACTCATAGCAGTATGAGGGCATGGGGCATTAACTCATAGCAGTATGAGGGCACGGGGGCATTAACTCATAGCAGTATGAGGGCACGGGGCATTAACTCATAGCAGTATGAGGGCATGGGGCATTAACTCATAGCAGTATGAGGGCACGGGGCATTAACTCATAGCAGTATGAGGGCATGGGGGCATTAACTCATAGCAGTATGAGGGCATGGGGCATTAACTCATAGCAGTATGAGGGCACGGGGCATTAACTCATAGCAGTATGAGGGCATGGGGGCATTAACTCATAGCAGTATGAGGGCACGGGGCATTAACTCATAGCAGTATGAGGGCATGGGGCATTAACTCATAGCAGTATGAGGGCACGGGGCATTAACTCATAGCAGTATGAGGGCATGGGGCATTAACTCATAGCAGTATGAGGGCACGGGGCATTAACTCATAGCAGTATGAGGGCACGGGGGCATTAACTCATAGCAGTATGAGGGCACGGGGCATTAACTCATAGCAGTATGAGGGCATGGGGCATTAACTCATAGCAGTATGAGGGCATGGGGGCATTAACTCATAGCAGTATGAGGGCATGGGGCATTAACTCATAGCAGTATGAGGGCACGGGGGCATTAACTCATAGCAGTATGAGGGCACGGGGGCATTAACTCATAGCAGTATGAGGGCATGGGGCATTAACTCATAGCAGTATGAGGGCATGGGGGCATTAACTCATAGCAGTATGAGGGCACGGGGGCATTAACTCATAGCAGTATGAGGGCATGGGGGCATTAACTCATAGCAGTATGAGGGCATGGGGCATTAACTCATAGCAGTATGAGGGCACGGGGGCATTAACTCATAGCAGTATGAGGGCATGGGGGCATTAACTCATAGCAGTATGAGGGCACGGGGGCATTAACTCATAGCAGTATGAGGGCACGGGGCATTAACTCATAGCAGTATGAGGGCACGGGGGCATTAACTCATAGCAGTATGAGGGCACGGGGGCATTAACTCATAGCAGTATGAGGGCACGGGGCATTAACTCATAGCAGTATGAGGGCACGGGGGCATTAACTCATAGCAGTATGAGGGCATGGGGGCATTAACTCATAGCAGTATGAGGGCACGGGGCATTAACTCATAGCAGTATGAGGGCATGGGGGCATTAACTCATAGCAGTATGAGGGCACGGGGGCATTAACTCATAGCAGTATGAGGGCACGGGGGCATTAACTCATAGCAGTATGAGGGCACGGGGCATTAACTCATAGCAGTATGAGGGCACGGGGGCATTAACTCATAGCAGTATGAGGGCATGGGGGCATTAACTCATAGCAGTATGAGGGCACGGGGGCATTAACTCATAGCAGTATGAGGGCATGGGGGCATTAACTCATAGCAGTATGAGGGCACGGGGGCATTAACTCATAGCAGTATGAGGGCACGGGGGCATTAACTCATAGCAGTATGAGGGCACGGGGCATTAACTCATAGCAGTATGAGGGCACGGGGGCATTAACTCATAGCAGTATGAGGGCATGGGGGCATTAACTCATAGCAGTATGAGGGCACGGGGGCATTAACTCATAGCAGTATGAGGGCACGGGGCATTAACTCATAGCAGTATGAGGGCATGGGGGCATTAACTCATAGCAGTATGAGGGCACGGGGCATTAACTCATAGCAGTATGAGGGCACGGGGCATTAACTCATAGCAGTATGAGGGCACGGGGGCATTAACTCATAGCAGTATGAGGGCACGGGGGCATTAACTCATAGCAGTATGAGGGCACGGGGGCATTAACTCATAGCAGTATGAGGGCACGGGGGCATTAACTCATAGCAGTATGAGGGCACGGGGGCATTAACTCATAGCAGTATGAGGGCACGGGGGCATTAACTCATAGCAGTATGAGGGCACGGGGCATTAACTCATAGCAGTATGAGGGCATGGGGGCATTAACTCATAGCAGTATGAGGGCATGGGGCATTAACTCATAGCAGTATGAGGGCATGGGGGCATTAACTCATAGCAGTATGAGGGCATGGGGGCATTAACTCATAGCAGTATGAGGGCATGGGGGCATTAACTCATAGCAGTATGAGGGCACGGGGCATTAACTCATAGCAGTATGAGGGCACGGGGGCATTAACTCATAGCAGTATGAGGGCATGGGGCATTAACTCATAGCAGTATGAGGGCACGGGGCATTAACTCATAGCAGTATGAGGGCACAGGGGCATTAACTCATAGCAGTATGAGGGCACGGGGCATTAACTCATAGCAGTATGAGGGCATGGGGGCATTAACTCATAGCAGTATGAGGGCATGGGGGCATTAACTCATAGCAGTATGAGGGCATGGGGGCATTAACTCATAGCAGTATGAGGGCACGGGGCATTAACTCATAGCAGTATGAGGGCATGGGGCATTAACTCATAGCAGTATGAGGGCACGGGGGCATTAACTCATAGCAGTATGAGGGCATGGGGGCATTAACTCATAGCAGTATGAGGGCACGGGGGCATTAACTCATAGCAGTATGAGGGCACAGGGGCATTAACTCATAGCAGTATGAGGGCACGGGGGCATTAACTCATAGCAGTATGAGGGCACAGGGGCATTAACTCATAGCAGTATGAGGGCATGGGGGCATTAACTCATAGCAGTATGAGGGCACGGGGGCATTAACTCATAGCAGTATGAGGGCATGGGGGCATTAACTCATAGCAGTATGAGGGCACGGGGGCATTAACTCATAGCAGTATGAGGGCATGGGGGCATTAACTCATAGCAGTATGAGGGCACGGGGGCATTAACTCATAGCAGTATGAGGGCATGGGGACATTAACTCATAGCAGTATGAGGGCACGGGGCATTAACTCATAGCAGTATGAGGGCACGGGGGCATTAACTCATAGCAGTATGAGGGCATGGGACATTAACTCATAGCAGTATGAGGGCATGGGGCATTAACTCATAGCAGTATGAGGGCATGGGGGCATTAACTCATAGCAGTATGAGGGCATGGGGGCATTAACTCATAGCAGTATGAGGGCATGGGGGCATTAACTCATAGCAGTATGAGGGCACGGGGCATTAACTCATAGCAGTATGAGGGCATGGGACATTAACTCATAGCAGTATGAGGGCATGGGGCATTAACTCATAGCAGTATGAGGGCATGGGGGCATTAACTCATAGCAGTATGAGGGCATGGGGGCATTAACTCATAGCAGTATGAGGGCATGGGGGCATTAACTCATAGCAGTATGAGGGCATGGGGCATTAACTCATAGCAGTATGAGGGCACGGGGGCATTAACTCATAGCAGTATGAGGGCATGGGGCATTAACTCATAGCAGTATGAGGGCACGGGGGCATTAACTCATAGCAGTATGAGGGCATGGGGCATTAACTCATAGCAGTATGAGGGCACGGGGGCATTAACTCATAGCAGTATGAGGGCATGGGGCATTAACTCATAGCAGTATGAGGGCATGGGGCATTAACTCATAGCAGTATGAGGGCATGGGGTTCAGCCGTACAGAAATGTAGAGTCAACCCCAGAGGGAAAAAAACCCACACAGAATGTCTGGGTGGAATTCCACGACTCAAATAGATCGTGTTGGTTTGCATGTGCACGCATGCACGCACGCACGCACGCACGCACGCACGCACGCACGCACGCACGCACGCACTGTGCAGATGATGTAACTGACTGGACCCCTGTTAAAACACATACACACAAGAGCATACTGTACAGGCACGTGTGCGTAAACACACACGCACACACACGCACACACACACACACACGCGCGCGCGCGCGCGCACACATACACGCAGACACACACACACACACTCTCTCTCACCCGACCACTAACCCAAGGCACCCTGTTGAAGTTTGCCCTGGCTACAGTGTAGCCGCTGACTGTCAGCATACAGAAATGGCTACAGTGTAGCCGCTGACTGTCAGCATACAGAAATGGCTACAGTACAATGTAGCCGCTGACTGTCAGCATACAGAACTGGCTACAGTACAGTGTACAGCCGCTGACTGTCAGCATACAGAACTGGCTACAGTACAGTGTACAGCCGCTGACTGTCAGCATACAGAACTGGCTACAGTACAGTGTACAGCCGCTGACTGTCAGCATACAGAAATGGCTACAGTACAATGTAGCCGCTGACTGTCAGCATACAGAACTGGATACAGTACAGTGTAGCCGCTGACTGTCAGCATACAGAAATGGCTACAGTACAATGTAGCCGCTGACTGTCAGCATACAGAACTGGATACATACAGTGTACAGCCGCTGACTGTCAGCATACAGAGATGATATCAATGGGACTTCACATGAGTGGACATGAGTGTGGGTGGAAAAATCCCCAGCGGGAAAATATGATCTACTGTTACGGTGTAATCTGACCCGTTCAGGAACACTTAGGACTCTCCATTCACACACAGGGGGGGGGGGGGGGACTCACTTTCCACTCACTCACTCACCCCCCCCCCATCCAAGCATCCATCCATCCATCCATCCATTCATCCATCCATCCATCCATCCATCCATTTATTCATTAATTCATCCATCGTGTGTGTGTGTGTGTGTGTGTGTGTGTGTGTGTGTGTGTGTGTGTGTGTGTGTGTGTGTGTGTGTGTGTGTGTGTGTGTGTGTGTGTGTGTGTGTGTGTACACAGGGGGACGGAGAGGTTGCACACAGGGAGAGAGAGGTTGCACACAGGGGGAGAGAGAGGTTGTACACACACAGGGAGAGAGAGAGGTTGCACACAGGGGGAGAGAGAGGTTGTACACACACAGGGAGAGAGAGAGGTTGCACACACACAGGGAGAGAGAGAGGTTGTACACACACAGGGAGAGAGAGAGGTTGTACACACACAGGGAGAGAGAGAGGTTGTACACACACAGGGAGAGAGAGAGGTTGCACACACACAGGGAGAGAGAGAGGTTGCACACACACAGGGAGAGAGAGAGGTTGCACACACACAGGGAGAGAGAGAGGTTGCACACACACAGGGAGAGAGAGAGGTTGCACACACACAGGGAGAGAGAGAGGTTGCACACACACAGGGAGAGAGAGAGGTTGCACACACACAGGGAGAGAGAGAGATTGCACACACACAGGGAGAGAGAAAGGTTGTACACACACAGGGAGAGAGAGGTTGCACACACACAGGGAGAGAGAGGTTGTACACACACAGGGAGAGAGAGGTTGCACACACACAGGGAGAGAGAGGTTGCACACAGGGAGAGAGAGAGGTTGCACACACACAGGGAGAGAGAGAGGTTGTACACACACAGGGAGAGAGAGAGGTTGTACACACACAGGGAGAGAGAGAGGTTGTACACACACAGGGAGAGAGAGAGGTTGTACACAGCAGCGGACGGAGAGGGCAAGTTTAGCCATAAAAGCAAAGGGCCAGGAGTGATGGATAGCGTCGGAAGAGCGTCATGAAGCTACAGAGGAGGAGAGGAGAGAGGCCGTCATGCCATCCATCACCCTGAAGATAGCATCACCTCCAACAGTCTCTCTGCTCTGCGTTCTCTCTGAGTTACTACTGCACCAACCCACGTCACAGGTCAAAAGGAGAGCCAGAGAGAGAGAGAGAGAGAGAGAGAGAGAGAGAGAGAGAGAGAGACAGACACCGCCCTGCTACCACCACTACCGCTATGCCGCCCTACGGGAAGGAGCATCAAAGATCTACGACATGTCGCGCGGAAATACAGGGTGACCGCGTCGATGTTTCATCTTCAAACATTGGCACATGGAGAGAGAGAGAGAGGGCACGGTGCTGCTGGTGGCGAATAATAACCCATTCTGACCTGAGATCAGATTCTAAAAATGTCTTCTACATCCTGACAGTTTTCTGAAAAAGCTGTGTTTCTATGTCAGTCGTTCTTCGATTTTTCAAAAATAGCAGACCTAAGGAGCTTGTAGATCTGCTATTTTTCAAATAGCTAAAGCATAACATAATGCTAACACCAAAAGTGGTCCCCGCCCAAAATGGGATAATACACTTTCTAGAGATGCCCCGATGACATTTTCGGAGAGTACATCCTTCTCCCATCCGGCCTTCGCTTGCAAAAAAAACCAGGCACAAACATTCCTTTGTCCCAGCTGTCTCTGTCCCTGTCTCTATTTGCACACTGAATGCTGCTGTGGGTGTAGATCTAGGAGATATAACCTTACGATAAGCACTTTTCACTTTGTACTGTTTTATCTCGTGGCCTAATGTCTATGCACATGCACTTTTTATAACCTCATCGCATAGCACTTTAACGCCTGCACTTTAACGGTTATGTGCACCTTACTGTACTTTGGTATCTGCTACTGTATGTGAACTGTTTGTTTATTTGTAGGCCTACTGTTTCATTGTTTAATGTACAGTACTGTCTATGCTGCAACCCAAATTTGCCCTTCGGGGACACTAAATAAACTTGAACCTTGAAGCCATTTTTGGTCTGATATAAATGAAATAAATACTTTTAACCCATTCTGACCTGAGATCAGATTCATACGAGGTTGCCACTGGACACACACTGGTCTGATGAACCCATTCTGACCTGAGATCAGATTCTAAAAATGTCAGTCGATTTTTCAAAAATAGCAGACCTACAAGCTCGTATCGCGCCACTCGGTGGCGCGATATGAGCTTGTAGATCTGCTATTTTTCAATAGCTAAAGCATAACATGATGCTGACACCAAAATGGGTGCCCGTTCAGAATGGGTTAATGTGCTCCTGCTACGAGTATAGAAAGGACAACTATATAACTATCAAAATGTTAATTCATTCATCTGATGATAGTGTCGCCCGCCGAATATAAACATATAGATACCGATGGATCTACCGCTCTACACTTCAGTCAGTTGTCATTTGTATGCTTGTAGATCGGCTGTTTTGGGGCGCTTTGCTCATTTTTGCTGCCGTGTCTGTTGGGTCAGACTTGCTCCAGTTGCATTGATCGTTCAGCCTGTGCCTAGTGTCAAATTTAATGTTTTAGTAGTCGTCTCAAAGTATCGGGGTCCGTTTCCGATATACCGAGTACGAGTACTTTACTGTGGTAACGGCCCTAAAGTACCCGATACCAGTATCGGTATATCGACACAACTCTAACACTTTCCCCACATTCTTTCTCGGCCCTGCATTGCAGAGGGCCAGGCCTTATATGAATAGAGACGGCACCGGATTCCTCCTTCCATCCACTTGCATTAAGTTGCTCAAAAGCGCATGAGGCGATTTCACTCCTCCTTCCGGGTAGGAACAGAGTGCATTCTGGGATGGATTTGCCCCAAACACATGAACGCGCTGCCTTTGACTATCATTGCACGCTATGAACGTATGAAACAGCGTTCACGTGTCATCGTGAACGTGCACAATGATAGTCAGCGGACCAGCGCGTTCATGTGTTTATGCCCACACTGAAATACCAAATTCGGCCACTATGTATTTTGCCTCAGGATTTCCTCCGGGTGCCGTCTCTATTCATATATACTCTAAGGGTCAGGCCGGTGGACCGAGGCCCCGGGCCTCATGTCTCAGAGGGACCGAGGCCGGGGCCCGGGCTGTCAATCTCGCCTCAGGCCTGTGGAACACTCTAACCGCCTGCACTGGTGTCCGCGGTCTCACTCCGCCAGCATGCAGAGGGCAGATCTAGTTGCCCGCAGAGGGCTTTAATAACCCCCAACCCCCCCCCCCCCCCACGAGGGCTGACCCGGACATGGAAAGGCAAATCTCTTAATGCTAATGGGGGTCAATCTGGAGTGAGGGGAGCGGAGGGGGGGGGGTGTTTGTGTGTTTTGGGAGGAATCGTGGGACTCGGTGCCCCACAGGAGGGAGAGCTCATCCATCACTCTGACACCACTGGAGACTGACACATGTCGCGGTCAATAGAGCCAGGGTGGTCTCTATCCTATGTTTAGGATTGGGGTGTGTGTGTGTGTGTGTGGGGGGGGGGGGGGGGTTTGTGGGGGCCCACAGAGAACGCAGGCGTGTGAGTGATGTGCACGGCGTGCACGCTTATAGCGTAGACAAATTTTTAGGGCCAGGAGGAGGAGTCGCGTTATCTAAAAACGGCAGCTGAGGTCGAGGCCAGAGAATGCCTTCCTTCCGCTGAGTCAGACTCTCTGCAGGGAGAGGAGAGAATGTGGACGAGGGGAAAGGTTTAGAGAGACAAACAGATGCAAAGAGACAGACGAGACAGGGCTCTGCAGGACGGGAGATCATAATAATAATTACTTGTAACAGAGTAGTTCTACATTGCAGTATTGATAGTAAAAATCACACCTGTGTGAACCGAGTGGTGCAACTCCCCTCTCTCTCTCCCCCCCCCCCCCCCCCCTCTCTCTCTCTCTCTCTCTCTCTCTCAATCATATATTGATCATATATCAATCCGCGTCGCTGAGAACTATTTTTTCATTATTATTTTGGGTCGGCCTTTCCTTCTTTAGCGTACCTAGACCGCATCGCGCATGCGAGCTGCCGTCCACCTCCCATTATACAGGCAGACTAAAAGCTTCAATAACTCCTAATCTACGGAGCTCTCCATCGTTT
>NC_139714.1:17435585-17445585 GCF_964188405.1 Protomyctophum parallelum
CAAGCTCATGAGCTTGAAGCTTGTAGCTATGAGCTTGTAGATCTGCTATTTTTTTCTTTTTAATCGTGAAAATGTTGAATATTTATTCCTTGAGAGCGAACGTTTTTAACTCAAATCTTTGCTTGAACAGTAGCTCTTAATTAATACTGTACGACGGAGATGGTTATAGACATAATTGGCCAGCTGCAGAAATACTGAATCTGTTCTGCACAATGTGCACACACACACACACACACACACACACACACACACACACACACACACACACACACACACACACACACACACACACACACACACACACACACACACACACACAAGAAGTGTGAGATGAATTAACATCCTGAGTCAGCTCAATCTGTGCTTTATGGTGATTGCATTTGAAGCTGCGGAAGTATAAAATAGACAAGTATGTATGTGCGTGTGTGTGTGTGTGTGTGTGTGTGTGTGTGTGTGTGCGTGCGTACATGTGTGTGTGTGCCTTGTGTCGGGGGGGGTTAATTGATTGCAACACTGGCCTGCCATTAACACTTATTATCCCAGAGAAGAAGAGTGGATTCAGCAGCCCGGCCGGCTGGATAAAACTCGGTCCTGGACATTTATCTAACAGCAGCTATAGCTGGAGCTAGCCTGGTGTTCGGGCACTGAAACACCAACAAAGATTGGCCAGTGTTGGTTGTAGATAGTCTATTTTTTCGCCCCACGCCACCCACCACATGCCTTACCGAGCCATGAGCCTGTCTCCTGTTTCTGTAGCGTAGGGCAACTTGATGTACAAGTACACCCCCTGGACATGACGCATGCAGGGACACATATCCCCAATCTACCCCCAATCCAACCCTTGATGCTGTGCCAAGCAGGTCTTTGGTATGACCCGGCCGGGGGCGGACACCCAAACCACACTGAGCTTGTTTTGAATAAAAGGTGTTAGCTACAGTACATAAATGCACCGGTCCATTTACCCATAATGCACCGGTCCATTTACCCATAATGCCACGGGTCCATTTACCCATAATGCACCGGTACATTTACCACCATGTAGCACAAAGTGATCCTGAGAACATCTGGTCCTCTAAACAGATAGCCTTAGGGAAAGGAACTGGTCTGAATAACGTGTTCCTTCCACGCGCTACGTCCAACCAGGGAAACTCCCCCCTGTCAGGTGTAAAGGAGCAACTTGGACACTCAGGCATGAAGGAAGCATGAGTTCAAGTCCGTTGCTCTCCCCTTGTCCCCCATATATGGGGACTAGGTTGGTGGAGGGTGTGTAGAGCCCAGGATCACATTAGATGATTGACACAGGGGTGAAAAATGGGTTACAAAATCGTGGGATAAAAAAATATTAAAATTAAAAAATAAACAGATAGCCTTGACGACCAAAGTGCAGATCTTCAATTCCAACGTCAAATCCATAATACTGCTCTATACGGTTCAGAGACGTGGAGGAGGACTAAGAGGACATTGCAAAGGATCCAGACATTTATTAACAGCTGTCTGAAGCGCATTTTCAAGATCTGGTGCATGGCCAAACAAAATCAGTGAAGTGAAGAACTCTGGAGGAAAGGGAGTCAGGATGGCCGAACGGTTTGTGGAGCGGTCTTGATATCGGAAGGTCGCTAGTTCGTATCCCCGGACCGGCACGTTAAAAATTACCACCGCTGAAGTGCCCTTGGACAAGGCATTGAACCCTACCAGGAAATGTTCTATGAGCAGGGCCTGGCTGTAAACAAGTTCTTGAGCTTAGTCCAGTTACCCTGGGTAAACATAGTACCTTTGCTTTCTCTCTTTGGAGAAACAGATCCTAAGGAGAAAGTGGGGATGGATTGGCCACACCCTGAGGAAACCGGCAGCTAGTACAACGCGCCATGAAGCACTGACTTGGAACCCCCAGGGGAGGGGGGGGGGGGGGGAGCGGAAGAGAGGGCGGCCTATAGGAACACCTGGAGGCGGGACACTGAGGCGGAGCTTAAGAGACAGGGAATCAGCTGGGGAGGGGAGAGGCGGAAAGGACAGCCCAAAACCGCGTTGGACGGGCCTAAGTAAGTAAGTACAAAGTGATCCCACGCTAGCTGAAGACCAACACTGTAGTGCTGTTCACGATCACGATCACACCGGGGAGTCCGCGCACGATGAGAGTGACTTCACAGGCCATTCCCTGATCATCGCTCTGTGTTTTTATCACATTCTGGGCGGGAAGGGAACCCCTTTTGGTGTTTTAACTATAAGCATTATGTTATACTTTTTAGCTATTGAAAAATAGCAGATCTACAAGCTCATAGCGCGCCACCGAGTGGCGCGCTACGAGCTTGTAGGTCTGCTATTTTGTTTTTAAAACCTGTGAAATGCGGCACAAGTCTTGCTCAAGGACACTTCGACACTAAAACTCTGGGGAGCCCGGGTTCGAACTAGCAAACCATCCGGCCACTCTACCCCTGAACCACCACCGCCCTGTGTGTGTGTGTGTGTGTGTGTGTGTGTGTGTGTGTGTGTGTGTGTGTGTGTGTGTGCTACGAGCTTGTAGGTCTGCTATTTTTTCGAAAAACCTGTGAGAATGCGGCACAAATCTTTGAATATATATTCTTTCAGAAGACTTTCTTTCTTTTTTCGACGTCAGGCCTAAATGGGTTATGAGCGGGCGGTGTCTCTCTCTCTCTCTCTCTCTCTCTCTCTCTCTCTTCTGCCCTAAATGCAGGTTAGGCGGCGGAAAAAGAAGTCAAAATGACGACAGATTGATTGGAGGCTAAATGATAAGTCTGGGATAACGCTGCGGCCTCTCTCTCTCTCTCTCTCTCTCTCTCTCCTCCACGGCGATGTGGACGCCGCGCTGCTTTGAAGTGTGAACACGCCAGCTCGTCCCTGGGCTGTAATTATGGAGGCCTTCATCAGCGGCCGGGGGGGGGGGGGGACGGGGGGCGGGAGGTGGGGGGAAGGGGGACGGGGGGGGGACGGGGGGGTGTGCCCGTAAAGACCACAGCCCAGCTCTAGTTACCAGGCTGCTCCAGAACTTCTTCCCTGAGATCAGATTCTAAAAATGTCTTCTACATCCTGACAGTTTTCTGAAAAAGCTATGTTTCTATGTCAGTCGTTCTTCGATTTTTCAAAAAATAGCAGACCTATACAAGCTCGTAGCGCGCCACTCGGTGGCGCGCTATGAGCTTGTATAGGTCTGCTATTCTTCAATAGCTAAAGCATAACATAATGCTAACACCAAAAGGGGGTTCCCGCACACGTATGTGGTGTGTGTGTGTGCAAAGCAAAGGAAAGTTACTATATTTACCCAGGGTAACTGGACTAAGGAAAGGAAAGGTACCATGTTTACCCAGGGTAACTGGACTAAGGAAAGGAAAGGTACTATGTTTACCCAGGGTAACTGGACTAAGCTCAAGAACTTGTTTACAGCCAGGCCCTGCTCATAGAACATTTCATGGTAGGGGTTCAATGCCTTGCTCAAGGGAACTTCAGCGGTGGTAATTTTTAACGTGCCCGTCCGGGGATACGAACTAGCGACCTTTCCGATATCAAGACCGCTCCGCAAACCGTTCGGCCATAATGCATAAAATGGTGCATTTATATAGCTCCTTTATCCGAGGCGCTTTACACAAGATTGTGCATTAAATTCACCCATTCACACACACATTCATACACCGATGGCGGTGGAAACCATGCAAGGCACCAACCAGCACATCAGGAGCAATTAGGGGTTCAGAGTCTTGCTCAAGGACACTTGAGCCACACTAAACTCTGGGGGAGACCACAGGGTTCGAACTATAGCAAACCATCCGGCCACTCTACCCCTGAGCCAACGCCGCCCTGTGTGTGTGCGTGCGTGCGTGTGTGTGTGCCGCGCATGTGTATTTCTGTGAACAGTACATACAGTATAATGATTATTTGGAATTCTTTGAAAGGGTTGTTTATGACATAGCGTTTGGCCCATTAGCATACAGTAACAGTACATCTTCCTCCTCATTAGTTTGTTGAAAGGCCTGTTCCTTCCTCTCAGCGCTCCCACAAACGGCTGCCACTCCTTTTCATCTCCGTTTTTATTTTGGGTAATCAACCACTTTTTATGCTTACTAAAAATCTGATCAAACCGTTTCCTCTTCTTCTTCGTTTTCTCTTCCTCTGCCAAAACGCTTTGCATTCAACTCTCTCTCTCTCTCTCTCTCTCTCTCTCGGCATCTACGAATCCATTGTGTTCAGTAAGTGATGCTCAGTTAGAGAATAACTTATTAGAGTATTAAAAAAAAAAATCGAAGAGTCAATTGAAGAGTTCAAAGCGAGAGCACAGTCTTCACAGCGAACGTCGTCCAAGGTCGGATGTGCCCCGCTGTCCATTAACCCATTCTGACCTGAGATCAGATTCTAAAAATGTCTTCTACAACCTGACAGTTTTCTGAAAAAGCTATGTTTCTATGTCAGTCGTTCTTTGATTTAAAAAAAATTGCAGATCTACAAGCTCATAGCGCGCCACCGAGTGGCGCACTACGAGCTTGTAGATCTGCTATTTTTCAACAGCTAAAGCATAGCATAATGCTAACACCAAAAGGGGTTCCGGCTCAAAATGGGTTAATCAATTAGACACCCCCGCGGGCCCCCGAGAAGCCAGAGGAGACAAGGTCACACGTGCGGCTTTAACTCAAACGGCTGCCAAGCGAGCGCTGCTCTCTCATTATATCGAAGTGCAACGCCTTCCTTTTATATCATTTAACCCATTTAGACCTACCATCGATTCTACAACATGTCTTCTAAATAAATCCTGACAGTTCTGTGAAAAAAACCCTATGTCACTTGTCTTTCAAATAGTTTCATGTCAAGGACCCCCAAAAATATATGTAATTGGCCGCCGACCCCCATCTGATAATATGTTGTTCCAAGGGACCCCCTCCACCCAGAAGCAAAGATTTGAGTTAAAAACTTTCACTCTGAAAGAATATATTCAAAGATTTGTGCCTCATTTTCACGATAAAAAAATAAATAGCAGACCTACATGAGATCTGCTTGTAGATCTGCTATTTTTCCAATAGCTAAATTAATAAGATGATGTTTAAAACACAAAAATGGGTTCCCGCACAAAATGGGTTAACCTCTTTTTAACGTAGTCAAAAGAGGGAGACAAATGCACAGCGCTGATGACCTGCGCCCGTCGATGGCCGAACGCCATGCTGGCCCGGTCCCAGCCAGGACCAGGGCCAGAACCAGGGCCCAGGACCAGGGCCAGGGCCCAGGACCAGGGACCAGCCAGGACCAGGGCCCAGCCGGGACCAGGGCTAGGACCAAGGTCCAGGGCCCACCAGGGCTAGGACCAGGGCCCAGGTCCCATGCTGCCCTGGGCCCAGCCAGGACCAGGGCTAGGACCAGGGCCCAGCCAGGACCAGCCAGGACCAGGGCCTAGGGACCAGGGCCCAGCCGGGACCAGGGCTAGTTCCAGGGACCAGGGCCCAGCCGGGACCAGGGCCCAGCCGGGACCAGGGACCAGGGCCAGGGCCCAGCCGGGACCAGGGCCCAGCCGGGACCAGGGCCCAGCCGGGACCAGGGCCAGGGCCCACGCGGGACATTGTTTCATCCTCTGTTGACAAACAGAGGATGAAACAATGATCAACGCCAGTGCTGATGACCTGCGGCCGATGGCAAAGCCATGCTGCCCAGGACCCATGCTGGCATAGGGCCCAGCCGGGACCAGGGCCCAGGGCCAACGGCCCAGCCGGAACATCCTGTATCATCCTGTATTTCCTGTCCACACCCAAAGCACAGCACAGCTGGACTGAGTTCTGAAGGCAGATGCTGGACACCCTGCAGCCCAAACTGGGACACCCTGCAGCCCAAACCGGGACACTCTGCAGCCCAAACTGGGACACCATGCAGCCCAAACTGGACACCCTGCAGCCCAAACTGGGACACCCTGCAGCCCAAACTGGACACCCTGCAGCCCAAACTGGGACACCCTGCAGCCCAAACTGGACACCCTGCAGCCCAAACTGGACACCCTGCAGCCCAAACTGGGACACCCTGCAGCCCCAAACTGGGACACCCTGCAGCCCACACTGGGACACCCTGCAGCCCAAACTAGGACACCCTGCAGCCCAAACTGGACACCCTGCAGCCCAAACTGGACACCCTGCAGCCCAAACTGGACACCCTGCAGCCCCAAACTGGGACACCCTGCAGCCCCAAACTGGGACACCCTGCAGCCCAAACTGGAACACCCTGCAGCCCAAACTAGGACACCCTGCAGCCCAAACTGGGACACCCTGCAGCCCAAACTGGGACACCCTGCAGCCCAAACTAGGACACCCTGCAGCCCAAACTGCCGACTCAAGAGGGACCATGGGACGATAAACGTTATTATTAGCCTTTATCGTGATATAAAAAAAATCACACCCGTGTGAACTGAGTGGTGCAACTCCCCCCCACCTCTCTCTCTCTCTCTCTCTCTCATTAGCAGGCAAAAGTGCAGCACTGTCCCTCTCTCTGTTTCTGGCACAACAGCGCCCCTACTGGTACTCATAGTCATAATACTGGTGCTCATTAAAGTCACACGGACACATAGGTAGGTGAACACGGACATTGCTGTTCCTTGGAGTGGTTTGCACCACTCAACAAAAAAAAACACTAACTCACAATAATCACATCGCTCAGATTTTAATTCATCCTGAAACTGATCCTCCGTCATACACTAGCCCATTCTGACCCGAGATCAGATCCTATAAATGTCTTCTACATCCTGACAGTTTACCATTCAGACCTGAGATCAGATCCTATAAATGTCTTCTACATCCTGACAGTTTTCTGAAAAAGCTATGTTTCTATGTCAGTCGTTCTTCGATTTTTCAAAAATAGCAGACCTACAAGCTCATAGCGCGCCACTCGGTGGCGCGCTATGAGCTTGTAGATCTGCTATTTTTCAATAGCTAAAGCATAATGTAATGCAGACACCAAAAGTGGTTCCCATTCAGAATGGGTTAGAGGATGAATTATAGCCTTTGTTTGTTGAGCTGTAAATTCAGCGCCACTTAAACCCTCCATGTTGATAAAACTGGCATGCTCTTATTTAACTCTACACAAATCGGTTAGCGGGAAAGATATATAGCAGATCTGCAAGCTCATATAACGTGTTGAGCTTGTAGATCTGTGCTATCCAAAAGTGTAATTTTACATTTTGATCATCGCTAATAATCGGTAATATTGTTAATCGAAATGATTGATTTTCGCCACATGTAATTTTCTTATTGTCCCATCCCTAGATGCAAGATTCAAAAGATATTGTCATATATTTTGACCTCTCTCTCTCTCTCCCTCTGATAGATATATTATACACACATGTATGCATAATGTATAAATAGGCTGCATACAGTATGCTGATTTGTATGCATTCACTCCCACACAGTGTTATTATCCTCTAAGTGGTGACGGCCAAAACCTCACGACAAATATGTCTACTGTACTTCCAACTGAGCAATAACCATGAGCTATAATGGTACTGTAGTTCGTAGACAGTGTCTTTCACAACGAATTACTGGAAATGTGTACCAGGAACGTAGCATTATGCCCTAAAAGTGGGACGCAAATGGAGGACAGAAGCACTGAGTCACTTTGTGTTGTCACCGTCATCACAGTCTCTAAAGTGAACTCAGATACCTATAAATGCCGTCTGCTCTCACAGTGCTGCAGTTATATATGTAACCACCCCAAATTATAGTGTGTGTTTTTTTTCCTCTTCTTTTCCAAGACTGCGTCGAGCCCCTCTTAAAATAGACAGCGGAGGAAATTATGGTCCTGTCACTACTGTGTGTGTGTGTGTGTGTGTGTGTGTGTGTGTGTGTGTGTGTGTGTGTGTGTGTGTGTGTGTGTGTGTGTGTGTGTGTGACTGTGTGCATGCGCTCGTGTGTGACTGTGTGAGCGAGTAGGTTCAACTGAAGGCATGCCATCTCGCCCGGAGAAAAGAAGCAGAGAGTGTGTGGAGAGAGAGAGAGACAGGCGAGGGCCATTTTAACCCATTTAGACCTGGTTTTCTGAAAAACCCTATGTTTCTATCATGTCAGTCGTTCTCAAACATGTTTCTATGTCAGTAGTTCTCAGACATGTTTCTATGTCAGTCGTTCTCAAACATTTTCATTTTCAAGGACCGCCAAAATTATATGTAATTGGCCGCCGACCCCCCTCCCAGAAGCAAAGATTTTAGTTAAAAACGTTCGCTCTGAAAGAATATCGATTCAAAAGATTTGCACTATACATTTTCACGATTTTTTTCCAAAAATAGCAGATGAGCTTGTAGATCTGCTATTTTTCAATAGCTAAAGAATAACATAATGAAACACCAAAAGGGAAACACCAAAAGGGAACCCCTTTTGGTGTTAGCATCATGTCATGCTTTAGCTATTGATAAATAGCAGACCTACAAGCTCGTAGCGCGCCACTCGGTGGCGCGCTACGAGCTTGTAGGTCTGCTATTTTTTTTTAATCGAAGAACGACTGACATAGAAACATAGCTTTTTCAGAAAACTGTCAGGATGTAGAAGACCTTTTTAGAATCTGATCTCAGGTCAGAATGGGTTAAAATGTCTCTGTTGTCCTCCAGTTCCAGAGATCTATGGACGACCGTGGCCATGACACTGGAAGTGAATTTGTGCAAAATAAATCCAGGCCTGGTGGCTTCCAGGCTTCCAGGCATGGACGCCATGTGTCCTCCTCGCCCATCGCTATAGTCAGCTCTGCTCTGCACACAGACAGCAGTGTTGTCAACTCTTGTGAGAGAAATATTAAAGCCAACCCACCTCCAAAAACAAGCCCAAAACTGTGCTGTCCTCTCATCTTGAGACTACCTGTTCATGTTTTCACTAATCATCACTGTAGCAGATCCATGATGTGTTATGTCTATGTTATGTCCATGTTATGTGAAATGTTGTCTTGTTGCAGTTTTTGTTTTGTTGTTTTTTTGTTTTGTTGTTGTTGTTTGTTTCTTGTTTATCTAGGGATTGGATTGTTTTGTCTTGTTTTGTTTTGTCTGGTTGAATTGTTTGTAAAAAAAAGTGTCTTTATGTATGAAGTGTATTTTGTGAATTGCCCTTTGACCCCCTTGAAAACGAGATGGTTCATCTCAAGGGATTGTTCCTAATAAAGAATTTCAGACAAAACAAGCCAACTCTTAGCGAGAGAAATAAAGCCAAATCTTCCCTCGAAAAATAAGCCCAATAATATCACCATATAATACTAATAGATAAATATCTGATGCATTTATCATTATAAATAATATCTATGTCTATAATTATTATGAATGTTTTAGTCATTTATTATTATACTATGGGTATTTAACTATTTATAGCATAATGTGGTGGCGAAAATGCATATAAACACTATGGTATTGATTAATTTAATGTAGCCTACTAGTAGATGATACTTAACACTCTAATTACCACCTGTTCTTCACTGACAAACTCATTAGAGACTGCCGAGTCGTGCCGACTCATGTGAACCTATTTCAAACTGTGTGAGTTAACTATAGAATGGAGTCCATTTAAGGAATGACCATCTCTTGTTACTCCTGAAACTCTGTACGCTGCTGAAAGTATAAAATGTTGGCTTGTTTGATATTCAAAACAAGCCACCGAAGTTGTTTTAAACAAACCCAAAACCCCCCCGCAAAAACCCACCACCTGGGGAAAAAAACAAGTCAACTTTGGCGGGGAAAACCAGCCAACATGGCAACCCTCTGGCACACAGACAGGCTTCAGAAGAGGACGACACATCTTGCGGGTGCCATGTCCTCAGTCCGAAGCACACACACACTTCCAAGCCAATCAAACATGGCCCGAAAACTGCAACACAGAAGTCACACGCCAGCTTTATAGCCTGCCATGCTGGATATGGACCTCCGCCAACCAACCAACCACATCGCTCGCTCCGCCCCACTGGCCGGCCTCCCTAGCTGTCTCCATGGCAACGCCCCCCTCCCACCTGCACGCCATGCTGGCTGTAGGTAGGAGGCCGGTGTGGAAGCTTAGTT